>NW_026924145.1:0-22920 GCF_032062105.1 Saccostrea cuccullata | reverse complement strand
TTGTTTAAATGTTAAATTTAGAATTAATTATTTATTAATAAATCAATTTATTCATTCATGAAATACGCAATTAATTATTTTTCCTTCTACGCTTTAATATTTCTAATATTGATGTAAAAGAAAGGGATAGATCTTTATTTTCTCTATTTCGGTTGAATTAATCTTATTTCTATTATCAAAACGAAAATTAAACTCGGAATAGCTCAGTAGTTTCTTTACATTGTAATGATTAAAAGCGAGGGTTTCCGAATATACACGATAAACGCAAAACACGATACACGATAGAACCTGATAAACGATCTACACGATACACGCAAAACACGATAAACGGAAAACACGATAGAAAACGCAAAACCTGATAAACGGAAAACACGATACGATAGGATACGATAGGATACACGCACGATACGATAGGATACACGCACGATACGATAGGATACACGCACGATAGAACACGATAGAATTGTAAAGAATAACGATGCGGGTACTGTATATACTATTTTTTGCTTCACAGATCGTTTCATAACAAAACGTAATCACAATCATAAAAGAAGTGAACTGTTGAAGGACTTACTTTATTTGGAATGCTACCCTTTGCATTTAAAATTTATTATATACTGATCTGTGTTACAATTTAGCAAGGAATTCAAAAGTCTAATTTTACACCCTTGATATAGACACTTTACATATATACATGTCATTTAAAGTAATTCTGAAAATTTCATTATGGCTCTTTCTATTGCTTAACTGCAAATTATTAAAATTTATTTGTCCATGTCAAGAGTTGGCTCAATAAATAATACTTTTGATCTATCTAAAACTGTGTTTTCCATTTGAATATACTGAAAAGAAAGAGAATTTTACATTTTAGTGTTTAAATTTTGACAAATTTTGTAAAATCAATACTTTTGTAGGAGGGTTGTCCCAGAAAAACACGAACATTTTCCATATTTTTTGTTTCACTAATATTATAAAGTAAAAAATTGGTATACATCATAATCAACATTTGGTTGTTGAAAATTATGAACCATGTCTTACAGAAAATTTGATAAAATTTGTGAAGAACAATTTATGGATATATTGTAATATATAACATATAAGAATTTTAAGTTAGCTAAAATGTGTCTAAATGTGGAGAGACATATGTAATGTTAAGATAAGAGAGTATATCTTCCTACTGTAAGATATCTATTGTTAATTATATAAATACTTTTGAAATCCATTGCTTCTTGGGTAGCCTGATCGAAGAAGCATGTAAACAAATGGGGGTCAAATACGGACTTTGGAAGGAGGAATAGGACCTCCATGTTTTACACGGATTTCATAGGCAGAAAAGTTAAATTTTCAAACACATTACCTGTAATTTTTTTAAAATATTTATTCTTCTGTTACTGAATCATTTGAATGTCAAAGAGAAAAAAGTCACAGATAACTCACATGTTTATATACAATGATATAACCGGATAGTGTATGTGCTATGTAAATTTTGAATCAATATATTACAAGAAAGCAAAATACGGAATATTTTTGGATCCATTTTGAAAATGAAATGTATCAATATTTTTTTTTTATTGTTATATTAGTTATAATTATATTATTTACATTAATGTACATATAAATGAAGCATGACATCCAATTCTAAGAGCCATACGCAAACGTGTACTTTTTAATTAAATATATATTTCATCCATATATATATATTTATTTAATTTGAAATGTTTTTCAATGAAATATCTATGCATAATTGTGAAAATGAAATATCAGCAATGATAAATAACCCCGTTTTTTTCTTATTTAATTTTTCGATTGTGTAAACTTTTGTAAATTGAACATTGGAAAAATATACGATCCAGGGAGCTCCTGGCACCCCAGGTGAGGTATTAACCGAAGGCTTCTGAGGAAGGTTTGCCTCAAAATCTGTTGTATGTTTTGGAAATAAATGTATTGTATTTAAAAAAGAAATTTTTCATAATTCATAGAAATGTCAATAGAATATCTCTATAAAAACTTTTTCATATCTGATTAACGAATCATTCAGAATAGCAGTCTGCACAACACAATGAGGTCAAAACGTCACTCGTGTTTTCTTTTTCATTTTTTTAGAAAACGTGCATTTTTTGAAAAAAAATGTTCGAAGCATATATTTGACACTATATATGATTTTCTTTTCGTTATCGAGTTATCTATTTCACAAATGCTACAGTTAAAAATTCACAAAGGAAATTCTTAGATTGACTATCAAAAGCATACAAAGCAAACTATATACATGTATATATAAGCAAAACATATAAATACATAAACATATACACAGTGAATTTCGATAATTTCGTTCTTTTACAACAGTTCAAAGTTTACTTGTAACCGTGAAAGTTGTCTTATCTAAAAAATGGAGGTGGTGGTCAGCAGTAGTAGAGAAATGCATTTAAATATTTACAATCAAATAATTTAAATCCTGAGAATACGCACATAAATACATTTCAAAATTTTTGATAAAGGAAAGAACAAAATACGGTATTAGCAATAATTCGCCGCAAATAATACGATATTTTAATCATCTTTGTATCATTGTTTGATGTTATGCATTGAAGTAAGGAAGATGCGAATTAAATTCTACAGGTACAAAAATGACGTAATTTTTAACTATGACGTCACTGATACGCGCTAAACATCGAATGGTCGTGCAAAATCGTTAAGTTATGCTGAAAAATGAGTAATCTTTGCTGAAATTAGACCCTTTCACATGCAACAACCACTTTTGTACTCCGCATGTAAGTTCATCATTACATATATTAGTTACACTATTAAAATAGTGTTGGTTGTGACCTGTGATCAATATGAATTTTACGAAAGTTAGCATTCGGATAAAGATATATTACCGATGCAATGTTCCTGAATTCGATGCTAATGACGCTTAATTTACACAAAATGAGAAATTTTAATTTCAAGTCCCATCACTGGACTTAGTAGACTATATAAATTCCTATAAATATAAATAAAATATTTTGAAAACAAAGAATAAACTGTAGTTAAAGATGCCGCTTTCTGCTTATGCTGTTTGTACATCGTATGCACTTTGTAAGTTTGTATACTAGTGTCCGTCGGCTGTACATGTATTATTGAACAACAGTACTAAAATATCCTATAAGCATAGGCGTCGGAACCGAGGGGGGCTGGGAGGGGGGGGCTTGCACCCCCCACTTTCCAAATATATACTTAGTATAGACATTGAAGATATCTTCGTAGGATTAGCCCCGCCCCACTTTCCACAGATACGTCTTAGTATAGGTTAATACTGAAGTTGAAAACCCCCCCCTCCCCCCACGAAATAGGATTTTCGTGCTTGGGAAATGGACATTTCCCTTTTTTTTTTTTTTTAATTTTTTTTTTTTTTTTTTAAAATATAACAAAAATTTTTTTACTACTTAGCCCCCCCCCCCCCACTTTCAATTTGCTTCCAACGCCAATCATAAGCCTCTGGATTCAAGCCACAAAAAGCACAATAATATTTTTTTTAAATTTAATTATTACAAGAGTAATTAAAAAATCTGTGATACATGTACCTAGGTATAATTATATTTTCTTTTCCACAGAGTCTTTCTTGAATGTATATAGTCTACATGTAACTAGTCACAGTGTGGCCTCCAAACAATCATATGACAACCATAAAAAATACAATAAAATGTAAATACATTGAATAAACTTTACGATTACCTTTTCATATGCCAGATCAATCATTGTTTTTACCCTTTAATTGTGAAAAATAAATAATACATACATGATGTAAATCTTGTGTAGTTGATATCAGTTAAAAAAAAACAATTCAAGTAAAAGTTCCCGAATAGTACATATGTACATTAATAGTCCAAAATAGCGCTTACAAACTCAGATGTTTATTTATTGTATTTTTTTTTTCTTTTGTGCAAATATTTCGTCCAGAATCATCCACAAATTACATGTTTGTAACACAAATATATTATGGGATGACGATATGCCAGTGGTATAACGGGAAAGGGTGGTGCTTATTTGGTTAAAAAAAGAAAGTTAACCATGTATACATGTGCTTCTTGTTCGTGGAATTCTTCAAAGTTATCTGACAATGGTCAGCGACTTCAGCATCTTTTGACTTGTGATCAAGCTAAGGGCTCCCCACTTTCATCCTCAATTTTCAGATTTTTTTTTAAAAAAAGATTAACAGTAGAGAGTCAAACAGATGAGACGAAAATCTATGTGATTCTTTGTTACGAAGGAAAGCTGATCGTCTTTGAAAGTTGTCAGCAATGAAATGAGTGTTTGGACACATTTGCTGTTTAGTTCTTCCCTGTGAAAAAAATCTCAGTGTGCTGTAAACAGTACGTTATATACACAGTTACGTGTAAATGTATTTCGTACGTAAATCCGAGTGCTTAGACAATACAATTTTGTGATTATGGAATTCTTGTAGAAAAACTTGCATCTAGATACAGTGAAACTCGGTTATAACTAAGTCACTGGGACCTATGAAATTACTTCGCTATATATCCGTAATTATGTTCCCCAAACGAAGTTGGGGAACGTATTGTTTTACTCTGTTTCTTTATTATGTTCCCCAAACGAAGTTGGGGAACATATTGTTTTACTCTGTTTCTTATTATTATTATTCTTATTATTATTATTATTTTTCTTCCTGGGAAAATTTTGTCCGCGAGTGATCTTGTAAACTACACATCCGACTTAGGTGAAACCTTTTTAGGTAAGTAGGCATGTTATGTAAATTTGCGGAATCAAGGTCATTTTGCGCGCACGTGCTTGCAAGAGCGCGCACGTGCAAAACTTTAAAATGACCAATATAATGGATATAACCGTAACTTCTCTATTTGTGACGAAATGTTTTGAAACTTATAATGTAAGGATATATTAGTAGTATGCACAAGATGCCATGGTCAAAAAAGCAAGATCGCACGCGCATGCACGTGTGCTTCGCTCTGATTGGCTGAAACTAAAGTCTCAATATCTTTTTTGTTTTTTGATAAAATCATTTGAAATTTTGAACATAGTCATACATTAGGGAGATCTACAGCCTGTAATTATAAAGATTTTTCATGAAAGCATGTGCATGCACATGTGCTTGCAAGAGCTGGCACGTCAACACGCAAAGTCCAATATAATTGATACGACGTAACTATTGGAAATTATTGATGAAATGCTTTTAAACTCATTTTATAACTATATATTAGTAGTATGCACAAGATGACTTGGTCAAAATAGCAAGATCGCACGCGCATGCACGTGTGCTTCGCTCTGATTGGCTGAAACTAAATTCTCAATATCTTTCTTGTTTCTTGTCATAATCCTTTGAAATTTTGAACATAGACCTACATTATGAAGATCTACAGCATGATATATAAGAATATTTCATGAAAAGCACGCGCATGCCCGCGCGTGCTGCAATCTGATTGGCTGAAACTCTAAAATGGCTACATCTACTTTGTTTTTTGACAAATGCTTTGAAATTTAAAACATTGTCATGCATTAAGGATATCCTACAATATGATATAGAAAAAAACATGAAAACACGCACATGCACGTGTGCTGCAATCTGATTGGCTTAAACTTGAAATGGCTATAACTCCCTTGTTTTTCAACCAAACAGGATGGGATTTAGAATATAGATAGATGTAAGGGACTACCTACAAGAAGGTATGGTCATCATGCACGTGCACGCACGTGCGTGCATTGAAAGCGATGAGTGAAATGAAAATTACACTTGAAAGAGTGATTTTTCATACTTTTGGACTGAATTATTTAATATATTGCATATTAAAATATGTAGATAGTGTAGACAAGATGATATGATCATAACGGACAACATTCACATGCGCACGGGTGCAATGTAAAATTTGAATATAATTGGTATCCTTCTGAGAAACATTGTTAAAGTCAAAATGCACAGAGTTTGTCTTATATAATGAACTTTACAGGGAATATGGCACCAAAAAGGAGTTGGGGAGCGTTTCAACATCTGTTAACGGTCCTGCTTACAATTAGCACTAGTTATTATTATTATTTTTTTTTCTTCCTAGGAAAATTTTGTCCTCGAGTGATCTTGTAAACTACACTTCTGACTAAGGTAAAATGTTTTTAGGGTTAGTAGACATGTTATGTAGATTTGCCGAACAAAGGTCATTTTGCGCGCACGTGCTTGCAAGAGCGCGCACGTGTAACACTTGAAATGACCAATTTAATTGATATAGGCATAACTTTTCACATTTTTGATGAAATGCTTTGAAACTCATAATATAAGGATATATTTGTGGCATAGACAATATGACATGGTCAAAATAGCAGAGTCACGCGCATGCACGTATGCTTTGCTCTGATTGGCTGAAACTAAAGTCTCTATATCTTTCTTGTTTTCAATGTTAATTCCTATGAAATTTTGAACATAGCCATGCATTCACATATCCTACAACATCGATATAGCAATTATCATGAAAACACGTGCATGCACGTGCGCTGCAATCTGATTGGCTGAAACTTTAAATAGCTATAACTCCCTTGGTTTTCAACCAAACAGGATGGGATTTGGATCATAGATAGATATAATAAACGTCTACAAGAAGGTATGGTCACCATGCACATGCATTCACGTGCGTGTACGTGCGCTGTAATCTGATTGGCTGAAACTCTAAACAGCTATAACTTCCTTGGTTTTCAACCAAAGGGGATGGGATTTAGAACATAGATAGATGTAATGGACTTCTACAAGAAGATATGGTCACCATGTTCATGTATGCACGTGCGTGCACGTGAAATGAGCTAAATCAAAAATACACTTGTATGAGCGTATTTTTTAATACTATTGGATTAAATACTTTAATATTTAGTATATCAAAATAAATAGATTGTGTAGACAAGATGATATGGTCATTACACACATACATTCAAATGCGCACACAGTGCAATGCTAAAATTTGAATGAACTTGGCATTGTCAAACTCTCAAATCCATAGATTTTGTCCTATTTAATGAAGCTTACGGGGAATATGGCACCAAAAGGGAGTTGGGGAGCGTTTGGGGAACATATTGTAACGGTCCCCGTTACAATTAGCATTAGTTCGTTATAACCTTCAAGAAAATTCATTGAATTTATTACGCTGGGGGATCTAAGATGACTTCGCTATATCCGTAAATTCGCTATATCCGTGTTCGTACTAAAACGAGTTTGCTGTATATGTATTTGAACTATCTTTATATTGCGACTATATTAATATATGTTTATGTAGATAAAATCCCACCACTTCATACTAGTAACATTATGCATTTCGTACTATAGAAAACAGAAACCGTATGACTTATATAGGGAAATACAAGAAATTACATATGTACAATAAAAGAAAACGCTAGCGACTCTTTCAAAAAAAATCAGCATAAGCACGTAGCAACAGGGGTGGGGAGGGCACTTTTTTCCAAATATTTTACTATTAGAATTGTTCATTGAAAGGCCGGTTGCCCCCCCTCCCAACTTTTTGTTACAGTACAGTGAAATAAGGGTAAAGTACATGTAGTATATCACGTTCAATTGTCAGAAAAGTAAAGACACAAGGAAGTTTTTATTTTTTTTTTTTTTTAAATAGCTACATTCTCTACTAAGCAAAGAAAATTTTTGTGAAAATGAAAAAAGGAAGCGATACTAGCAACTCAAAGGTGTTACTTGATGAATAGGAAAACTTGAAATAAAAACATTTGGAATTTGGGAAGAAGCCACATTATTTGTCATTGGCGGCTAGAAGGTGAGGATTCTGCGAAATAATTCATGAGCGATTATAAATACATCCGTACTTATCCGACGTAATTGTCAACATGTATTGAATATGTAAATATATAAACAAATGACTCTGTAACTATTTACACGGACTTAAGGACAGATGATACAAACATTTTTTTTCCTTGAAAAAGATTTAATATCATGTCACAGAATAGAAATGTGGATGGTTCTTAAATTTTTTCCTCTTATGAACTGGAAAGTGAAAAAGACTTGGAAAATATTAGTAATATTTCAATGAAAAAACAAATATAGACAAGTCACATTCTGTAAAGGTTTACAGGTGAAAACAAATTTCAGAATATGTGAACATGGTGCAAAAAGTGTAATATAAACTTAAGAAAAATATACCAAGCCAAGTGAATTTTATTAGGAAAAGCTAAATGGTAAAAATCAGCCTATGTAATATTACTATTTTTACTACATTATAATATTAAGTCTTTTTCAAAGAAAAAAATTGTTTGTATCGTATGTCCTTAAATAAAAATGTAGAAAGCCTTTCAAGTGTGAAACGAGAAGAGTATAATCAGCTGAATACTAACCAATAATAATTTCCCAACAGGTTTTTAAAACTTTTTAAGCGAATTGAAAGAATGCCTGTTAAGTTATTTAGTCTGAACTGAAAGTCCGATTTATAACCCCAACCCACCCCAAACAAAACTTTTGAATCAAAACATTTACTGATAATTCATTTTCAGTCTCATCAAGTATTATTTTACATGTGTTATTAAAAAAAATATATGTTAAAGGCATATATAAGTGATAAGAACTCATTAAACACGAATGGGGGGGGGGGGTTATATTTAAATTGTAAGTATTCCTCTGTCATCAAACAGGATATAAATGAATATATCACAGAAAACAATCAGTTTTCATATACCGTTTATCTGATTTTAAAAAGGTAACTGTGCTTATATTTTTTTTAAAATCAGGATTGAAATCCCTCGCATTCCTGTATAAGTTTATTAGCAAAATTGATCATTAGAGGTGGGGATTTCTACTGTACATTAAATATATAAATGTAACCATAGTCTTCTATACGACTAGTACTGTTCCGATAAAGAAATATAATATAGATAATATTATCTTGACATTTGAGTTTTCTGTTCTTGCACCTTACATATTCCATATTCTTGAGAATTGAACTTTTTTGGTGCCGGGGAAACATCGATTTTTTTTTCATCAGTACATTTTTTTTAACTAGATCTGATATTGAAATTTTTCTCAATTTATTTTAGAGAAATAGCTAAAAAAAATATTTAGAGCGTATAATCACTGCATTAAAATGAAAGCAAATATCAAAAAGAAAATACAGTTTATTTCTTTTTCTCCACGTTCCTCACTTAGACTTTAAATAATTCTCATCAACTAAAGCGGAGACACCTTCGTGGATGATTACATTGTAAGTATATAATAATGCTAATAAATAAATAGAAAAAGCAAAAACAAAACAACAATGACATATTAATGAATCAACAACTTAATTTCTTAAATTTATATTTAAAATAAACTGTGTCCTACTGTCCTAGCGAGTAGGTCAGGATCTTCAGATTACGCCTACTACATGTTAAACGTATGACGTCGCGCTAAAATTTTTCGTAAAATCTCGACGTTCTGCTATAAAAGGTACAGTATTGAGCGTTATTTTTCCAATGCATACTTTTGAGTCAGGTAAATAAATTATATATCATTTAATTCTAAAAATTCTAAGCTCTTTAAAATGTTTTGAACGGAGCAGGTCTGACATCCGGCATTTTTTGGCCAATACCATACCTTGTTCTATATTCTTTAAATAGACAATTTTCCACTCATAAATCTAACTGTTCGCATAGTTAGAAGTGATGTCCACTCATGATGTACAGCTTATAGGCCTTCTAGTTTTATAACTAGTCCATCAAGTTTGAAACTCTTTTACTATGTATAACCCAGCTTCTGAAACATCTATTTGTGTCGTTCCCTTGACCCAAGCTCCTGTATGAACAAGGGACATATCCCGCTCCACACAACATTGAGTGATAATTTGGTGCGCCGCAATTAAAGGCCGACGTCGCTTTTTCGACAATATATAACTTATAGTTTTTGTGGATTTTGATGTAATATTTTTCTCATTTATAATGACAGGATATTTATTTTTTCCACACAAGAACTCTAGATCATACATTTTCTAAGGATTTAATTTCAATCACATTATATTTCCGTATAGTCGAATAAAAAACGAAAACATCGCTATCAATGCACATTTTGAAAGTCATCTGCGCCGACCACTGATATTCAACACCCTTTGAATGGTGTTCCTTATGGCATATTAAGTTACAACCTTATGGTATTGAGCCAAAATGACGAAAATATCATTTCCCAGCATTTTGCTAAAATGGATAATTTTGGTTCGGTTATTTATGAACTATTGAAAAAAGTTCGCGTTTTTCTGGAGAACCTTCGTACAATGAGATTTAAAAAAAATCAATATTGCATACGGGGGTAAATAAAGTTAAACTAGAAACTAGTAACAATTTGAAGAAATAACGTAAATGAAAAAATAATAAGTAAAAAAAAAATGCAAAAAAGAACATACACTTTCGATATCTTTTATACAAGATGAACAATGTTGCCGTGTTGTGCAATTTTATTTAGTTTAAACGAGGTATTTGTTAAAATGAACTTTTCTCTTTTCTTTCACTAAATGAACGCAAATCAAATTATAAAGGACGTAATTAATAGCTATTTAATTAATACAATAAAAAAGATATAAGACATTACATTTTATAAATCGTGAAACCAACCGTCAACATACAGCAGTGTGAAAATTGTACATTTAAGATTCATAAGTAAAGAAAAAGAATGGGAAACACTAAGTCTAATTTTATATTTTGACAGAGGATTCTGTAAAACTCCATGGAACATAAAAAAGCCTGTATTCAATGGATGATAAAAATAGTGGAAATAAAAGCGGCTTGCATTTACAGATAGAGTTCGTGTATGGTGGAGCTTCAGAAAAAAATTAAAGCTACATATGTATTGACTGACCTATGCGTGTTAAAACAATGCAAACACACATCAAATATTGCTTTACTTCGTAATTCTAATCCCTACCGGCAAGTGTAATCTGGTTGCATTGAAAATAGAAAATGTCACAACAAATTCGCTGAAATGGAATTACATTTAAACTTGATCTATCATCTAGGTAAAGTCACATAATAGAAATCAGCTCAATATTCGCAAGCCTCAAGGAAGAAAATGCGAAGATCCCGTAAAAAAATCAAAAGGTCGTTAACATTACTCCGTCAAAAATCCTTGAAGCGGAAATAAATTCAAAGTTGGTCTGTAACACAACATGATACGCTCATATACCAATATCAGCACAATATTTACAAGCCTGTAGAAAATATGTTTCGAGGAGGAACCAAGGGAAGAAACTGAAGACAAAGAGACAGCGGTGGAAGAAACGTTAAAGTTCCCTCCGGTTTCACGGTCGTAGTAAGGCTAGGGAGGAGTTTTGTTATGTTTCTGATACTAAGAGCTCAGGTTTCTTAGTAATTGTAAAGAAACTTGGATCAACCAGAAATATAATTTAAAAAAAATAGAAATATGTCCATAGGAAATGAATGACCCACCAAGTGTTTGATAAGCAATGCAGCATAAAAAATATACGATAAGGAACACATTAAGTTCTAAGACAGTGCGATGTCTGAAACCTTTAAAATTAAGCGCTGAGACTGCTTCCGTTGTCATGAACACTCAGCTAAGGTTGTGATAATATCCATCCATTTAATAGTATTTAAAAACAAACAAGAATTTATACATAATGCCTAGCTTTATGTTTTTTTGCCAATTCCAAGAATAAATTTAAATTTGGGTAACTGATACAGTATTGTATTTGAAGATTCATAAATGCTATGATTTTAACTTTTCTATCTTCAGTATTTTTCTTAACTAAATGGTAGGCATACCTTCATTACCTGCATATGATTTTGTATCCCAGTGAGTTGATACCGAAGAGTATGCTCTAGGATTAGTATCTAAAGCAATGCTAAATGATTCATAATCAAGTTGATGAAAAGAATATCAGCAACCTCGGTTAAAGTCATTATTTCGTAAGTTCTATGGTCGATACCATAACCTTGTCAGCAAATACAATTTATCATTGAGTCAAATGCTTTCTGACGTTTTTCATACTACTCCCTAGTCCATTATTTATACACCGAGTTGAAAACGGAATTTTCCCGTTTTTCCGGACCATGACGAGGAGCATATGGCGGGTGTGACCGGTCGGCAGGGGATACTCACTCCTCCATGGCACTTGATCCCACCTCTGATGTCTTGAGGTCCGTGCTTCCTCTGCTTTTATGCTGTATTGCTTTAAGGACTTTTGGCCTTGAATATATTCCACTGTGACAATACATTTTGGGAAGTTTTACAAGACAGTCAAATGCCCTTGTGTGAGGTCATGATCGTCATCTGGAATATTATATATTTCTTATGTTTAATTTATTAACATCGTTCTTTAATTTTAAAATATAAAGAAAAACTTCATTTTAAATGTATAAGGCAACCGACAGCTATTTATTGATAAAGCACTATGAGACATCGCTATTAATAAGCAAAAAGTCCGTTGTCAGTACATGTTAAGTTTATCTAGTCAGGTGTCAGCTTTCTTAACATGGAAGTTTATTAATAAAATGCGACTGAAATAATCAAGTATATATTTAATCTAAAATAAATTTAAGCATATTAAATTTGATTTTGAACCTGGGGGTCGTTTTAAGGCAGCTAACACCAACATCATAAATAGTGTGTGGTGTTTTTATTTTCAATTCATTTTCTTTTAAGGACTTGCATACTAGAAGGCAAACATATACAATTCAAATTAAATGATAGATATACATGTACTATTTACACAAGTTTTTATTTTTACAAAATATATTTATATTGAAAATTTATGTATTTACTGAATTAAGGGTAGAGATTGATAGGATCTGAACAAAAAACTACCAATTGGAATTTTCTGAATTTTATGTATGTTTGTGTCATTGTTCTAAACCATATCAAATAAAGGGTAGCCATTGGTCGGGCTAATTTAACAGCCTTACAACTTCCATCATCCACCGAAAAGCTGAAAAACAGCATAAAACAGAATATAAAAATAAGATAGAAAAAGGGCTATATCTATATTGTTATATCAATTACATTATGTAAACTTGGTCACCCAGGAACAATGATGATTTCATGGTATTACTCTTGGGAATTCCAATGATTTTTGAGATAGCAAAAACAACAATAATATAATTGTTGGTACAAAAAGAATTTTTTGATTCAAATATTTTTGCAAATGACCGATGAAAAAGTAAGTATATATATATATTCACATGATCCACTTTAATTGTAAAAAGGGCATCAATGATGCTAGAAATTGGTACATGTACTGTATTTCATATTAAATAACCGTGGAAAACAGTTGTAAAAAGAATAGAAAAGTGTCCAAATTGATGTTGTTCAGTTTTGTTTAAATGAGTTATCTATCTGTCCTTTAGGGTTTTTCCTTAGTCAGATATGATTTACGTCACTTAAATATTATGTAAACTTTTGTATTGAGCTCAAGCATAAATGCACTTGTATCGTTCATAAAAAAAATTTGATTTACTTGTTGATATTAAACAATTATGGACTTCAGTGTAGGTCGATACTTGGTTATAAGGACTCATGGCAATTGATATTGACCGAGGACACAGAAAGCGATAGCGACTGAGCCTTCGAGGTCGCTATCATTTTCTGTGTCTGAGGTCAATATCAATTGCCATGAGTCCTTATAATCACATGTTGACCGTTCACTGAAATCCATTATAGTTATATTTTATGATCACTCAAAGTGAATACACTGACAAAGTCCTAACTAAACAGACTTGACCTCCATTACGTCACAATGGTTAAATTCACACTTCTTATATTATGACATCACGCACTACGTAACTTTAGTGCAACCAAAGGGCGTGCCGTGCGTTTTTATTTTCCGCCGACGCGCTTTCGAGTCGATATCCCAAAAGCAGGAATATCACGTGACGTCCTTTCAGCCAACGAAATTAATTTTCTTATATAACATTATATAAATATTGTATGTAGTTGAGTGTAACATTGAAATTTTTCACTCCCAAGAGAACCATTGTCAACCGAGGCGCAGCCGAGTTTGACAATATGGTTTTCGAGAGGTGAAAATTTTCAATGTTACACTCAACGACATGCAATATTTATCATATAATACTGAATGTTTTAAACAAATACATATAACGGTGAGCCATGCATGCATAAATTCTGCGCAGTCATTATTGCGATATCACCCGTAGTAAGCAGTGTTGCTGGAGGGTGTGGCTGAATTATTCAGCGGGTAATAGTGTTTTTAACAAATCTTTCTTGACCAAACAGATTGAAATATTAAAAAATGTGTTATCAGTAAAAAAAAAAAAAAAAAAAAAAATAAAAATAAAATAAAACACACACACACACACATCTAAAAACCTGTAAATGTTCACTTCAATATCCCAAATAATAATAATTCTGTGCATGCATTTCAAGTTGTGTATCAATTATGCCTCAGATAAACCAACTTTTAACATTTTGTATTCAGCGTACTTTGTTAAAGTCTTACACTTTTATTTATTTATCTGTATATGTTGTGTTATGATACTTACTTTTTAGTATGCTATAAGGACAAAAATAAATATTAAAAACAAGAGGCCCAGGGGCCACATCGCTCACCTGAGCACATCGGCAAGGAAAAAGCACATATCAGATCAGAACTGAAAGTTAACTGAGGGGGGGGGGGTGAATTTTAATACTATTAGAGAATGGCTTCATATCAGTACAACATATGAATTTGCTGTTCTTGATAAAAAAGATTTCTTCAAACATTTGGTTCCTATAAATTTCTTCGTAATAATTTGAATCAAAATCTTCAGTTCATGAGGATGCTTACATGCCAATATGACTTAACATAGCTTTTCAGTTCTTGAGATTTTTCCCTTTATTTTTTCCATGTAAAACTTTGATCCACCAGTGTGGCCTCACTCGTCCCTTGGGTGTTATGATTTGAACAAATATAATTCTACACTACCCGAAAATGTTTCCATATAAATACTAGTATCACTAATCATGACTTTGCTATTCTTGAGAAGATTTTTTATATATACTATAATGTAAAACTGGATATCCCATTATGGCCCCATTCTATCGCTGGAAGTTATGATTTGAACAAACTAGAATCTACGTTACCTGAGGAAGATTCTATATAAATATCACTAATTATGGCTTTGAAGTACTTGAGAAGATTATTTTTAAAAGATGTCCCTATATATTCCTACGTAAAACTTTGATTGGTCATTTTGACCCACCCTATCCCCGGGGATCATGATTTGAACAAACTTAATCTACGCTTCATGAGGATGATTTCACATGAATTTCACCTTTCCTGTCTCTATTATTCTTGAGAAGAAGAATTTTAAAAGATTTTTCCTATATATTTCTATGTAAAAATTTAATAAGCCTTTGTGGCCCCACCCTACCACCGGGGGTCATGATTTGAACAAACCAAGTGGTTCTTGAGAAGAAATTTTTTAAAGATTTTTCCTATATATTATGTAAAACTATGTAAAACTTTGATCGGCCATTTGGACCCATCCTACCCTCGGGGTCATGATTTGAACAAACTTGAATCTACACTATCTGAGGATGATTCCACATGAGTTTCATCTTTCCTGTCTCAATTGAGAAGAAAAAATTTAAAGATTTTTCCTATATATTCCTATGTTAAACTTTAATGGGATATTTTGAGTCACTTGTATTTCGCTATTAATGGTTTGTTTGTGTTTTAATTACTTTATCAAATGAGTTTTGTTATTTTATTAGAGATTTAATATTTTCTTCTATTCTAGCAGTCAATAGACTGCGATCTATCTGTTGACTGACAACGTATTTCAGATTAACCAGTTTTTCAAAATATAGGTAACAATGCATAGCCATGGTAAACAAATCATCTTATTTTTATTTGGACATTACCTTTAAAAATTCAAAAAAAAAATATGGTAGGATATTTTAATTAATGAAAGCTACTTTAATTAATACCCTGTGGAACGTAAAGACCGGTCCTTCGGACGAGACTTTTAATTCGTAGTCCCATGTCACAAAACATTCTATGTAATAATTTACAATTCATTTGAACTCAGAATGGTACTGCAACCTTATGTAATATACAATTGTGAGCACTTAATACGGATAGTAAAATTGGGTAATAAAACAATTATTAAATGCCTGAGCAGTCAATAGATCAGAAAAATTTTCCTTTGGTGCAAGGAACAGCTCATTGTGTTCTATTGCCCCGGCCAGCATTAAATAATTGTAGGCCTATATTATGTTGAAATAATTTGAGAATGCTCTTTATCTATAGACTGAATTGAAACTTCATCCCTTAACATCCGTTTAAACAACATTAAAATCCAAATTAAGGAGAAAATGATAAAATTTCCAAAGCGTAGATGGATTTTATCAATCATGTGTACCGTAAAGGTTCTTTTATACTTTCGAACATCTTTTATTTGAATTGTTCATGCTTTTTGGTACTCAAAAAGGAGCAAATCAGACATTGCTCGAGAAACAGTTGCGTTAGAATTTCTTTTTTCAATATGATTCATTTATTGTAGTTTTATTCTAAACCCTTTCTCTTATAATTTACGTTTCCTTTGCAAATCATTATTATTTAAGGTAATCGAAATATTTTCACCTTAAAGGTTTTCTGGATTTGTGTTTGTGTCCTTTCTTCAAACCACTTCTATTTAATCTTCGACTAGAATCTTTGAAATTTTAATAGTGAAGATGCCGACCTCCGTTTAAACTTTTATATCTTATAAGCCATGAATTGGACACGTTACAATTAGACCCAAGTATAGCTTGGTAGCTTTAATATGACCTATCATGTCCGAAAAACATTCACGCGGTGATAATTGATCATATATTAATGAAATATCTTTTTGAGGTTTGATATTTGGTGACAGGGGACTCAATCTAAGTATGATTAATTATCAGAGAAGGCGTTTCTCGAACTGTGTGTTTTGAGCGGCCTTTAATATTCAACATTTGAGCTCAGACTGGACAATATTTTAACGTAATGCACTTGGAGTATATAACAATATACATCGATTGTAAAAATGTCTGAAAAAATACTTTATATAGCGAAATTAAACTTATTAATCACTATAAACAATTTTGTCTTAATGTAAACCAACATATGGAATGCAGTTACACAAAATGTGTTCCAACAAGGTTTATTGTTGAGAGAGAGAGAGAGAGAGAGAGAGAGAGAGAGAGAGAGAGAGAGGAATGACAGAGAAAGGAAAGAGAGACAGAAAGAGGGAGTTTTGTCAAACATATTTTTTTATCAAATTTACAAAGTTTATTATCATGTATTGACATATTCAAAATAAGTATGAAATTAATAACTAGAGCCGAGCTCGTTCAAAGCAACAAATATTTATGTATTTCATTGAGCTACGGACAGGAAGAAGTAACTTTGAGTCTAGGCCAAAAGCCACATTCATAAGTTATACGAGTAAGAAGAAACCTAATAAGAGAAGCAACTTACAAAGTTTCGCAAGGGAAAAGACTGTAAAGAAATATATGCGATCTTGAACTTCCCAGATGGCCTTACGCTAAGCAACGACTAACTCTGGTTATAAAACCTAATCCGTGTGTTAACGACTGGAAAAGTTCCCCCTTTTTTTAGGTATTCTTTTAGTCCAAACATCAAACCAGAAAACATCTTATCACTAAGTGACCTTGAACTTGGGTCCAGGTCATGTCCCACCCTGCATTATATCAGCAATGTTTAACTAGTAGAAATACGGAAGCTACTTTACAGTCTTTCTGCCAATAACCTTGATTCGTCCATATGAATGGACATGTTTCAGCCATATGTCGAGTCGAAATAATTTATTTGGTTCAACATAATTATTAAACTAGATATGTCAAAAGGATATGAATGCCCGGCCATGTGTATATTAGTAATGCAACATTAAAATCTGTTTTAGTGTATGACGTTTGTTGAGAATATGTTGAATAGTCTCTAAGAAATTGAATTCTTAAACAAGGGATATAGATGATAAATCCCCTTTAAATAATATATAATGCATAAGTATACAAAAAAATATCTCAATTATAAAAGGTTTCGTAATACTTATCAAAATGCAAATTAAAGCCAAGTGAGGTCAAAGTCACAGGAAAGTGCAAGGCCAAAAGTGTTTGATATTATTGAATAGCTAATACTAATATGGATCAGCATACTAAAGTTGATTAAAATATTTGAATGAAGTCTTCAAAACTGAGCGTCGCCCGTTTGGCGCATTGGTTAGAGCGTCTGCTCTAAACTGAAATGTGTATCAGCATATGAAGTTGGATATAAATATAAATACTTTTTTTAGACTGAGCTAAAAGTTATTTTAAAAAAAGTGAGGTCAAAAGAAAGGCAAAAGTCAAAAATGGTGACGCAGTTGAATTGCTCTCATCAATATGTATCAACATGTGAAGTTTGATAAAACCATCTTGAGCTAAACATTAATTTAAGAAAAGTGAAGTCAAGGTCAAAGGAAATGTCAATGTAAAAAAATGTTTATGCAATTCTATCAGCATATGAAGTTTGATGAAAATGCAATATATTTTGGATAGTTTGCTTGAAACTCAGCTTTGAACTGAGCGAAACTCAGTGTGTGATGGAAGGACGTAAGACGTCCGACATGACAAACACTATATGCCCCGGTCATATTCATGGCAAGGCATAAAATGTGTATGATTGTTGGTTTACATGAAATAGGTTGTGGCTTTCTCTCAGGATACAACAACAGCTCAAACTACATGTATGCTTGCTTGTACAGAAACAAATCAAACGACTGACATTCTCAGCTCAGGAGAAAGACATTGTATTCATTTTAAGGGGTTTACGTACAGTGATGAGAGAAAATTTAACCACCTGTCAGTCTATGATCTGAAACATGAAAGATTATTTTGGAATGTTTGTACGGGGGTGATCAAAATTAACCTAATTGAATAACTTCCATAAAAGAAACATTACTTGGTTTCAGTGTTGATTATATTTTAAATTGGTCCTTTCCAAATTTAATACACATCTGCAACCATTCTATTCATGCGCGAATCACGTGATATAGGCGATCACGTGACCACCTCCGTAGCATTCTGTCAGGATAAAAATATCCTTCCCAAAAATAAGCATGGCAACCATCAAAACCCAAATCTTCTGTCTCGGAGAGACGTTAATTCAAGGTGGATAGAGAATGGGTGCCTCCTCTTTATCATATCAAATATGTTTAAAATCTAAAGTAAATGATATCAAAGGAATTTAATAATCAAATTATTGTTGAAATATTCAACTATTTTTCAAAGTGTAAATTGGAGGTCTTTGATAGCTAATTGTTTAATTAAAAACACATCTCTTTTCAAAACAACTTGTCTTTACTTGGCAAAATAACAAGTATCATTTTAACCATCTGCATTCCTTCACCTAAACGATTAATCCAAACATTGATTGAATTTATAGTAAGTCATTTTTTTAATAAACTATGTGCAAATAATTATACGCTACCTCAAAGGGATTTCTAAGATATGCCATGAATTTTACTGTCGTTTGTTGAACGAGTAGAACTGAGAAAACCATTTTTCGTCACAAGTGATCTACATAGTGACGTCATTTTCACATTGTGACGTCACAACGAAGCAAAAATTTCTTCAGCATATCCTATTTATAGAATTGTGTATTGCTATGTGTGTACCATTTTTTCTAATCTGAATTTTGGTTTGGTAGATACAGAGGTAGTTCGCGAACTTTTTGATCACCCCTCGTATACAACTGCATGGTTTTCTTAGAAGTAAATTAGTATTTTTTGAAATATTTAAATAATTCTTTAGCAGTTAAAGATTTGTAACATATTTTTAAGAACTACTTTATTGGCATAACAAAGTTTCAGTTTTTTATGTATGTCCTGATATAAGTGATAGGCTATTTGATAACTTTTCTGAAAAAAAAATTATCAGGAAAAAATCTCTGTTCTTTGAGCTTATTTTAATCTATAACATTTTTTAAGGTTGTGTTTTGAGGATGGAAAGTCATGCATCAGCAAAAATGTTTGAAATAACTCGGTTCTACCCTAACAAAATATCTATGATTAAATGAAAGTTCATAAATGAGATTGAGTAGTTGTGTTTCTCAGTAAGCATTATGCAGAGGGATATTTTATTCGCAACGAGAAAGGATAACGCAAATTATTGTTACCCATAAAAGTCAAAGACAGAGTTAGTGTCTTACAAACAAATAGTGTATTAGATATTCAAAAACAGGAAAGACTATGCGTTTCCTTCCGTGAAACTGATCTTTCAGTAAAGAGGACATGTGAGGCTTTTCTTTTTCAAGAGCTTATATTGAAAGATGATATCAAGGAGCCCATATTTTAACTTGCACCAAGCCTTACCAAGCAAATAGAAAGAGAGGTATTTATCTGGCTTTGATAATTGGATTACTGGGTTTTGTAGGAAATATCGTGACCATCTGTACAATTTCACGACAAAAAAAGTTTCATACTCCAACATTTGTCGCAATCGGGTGTCTTGCCTTGTCTGATACTTTAAGCATTATCTTCGTTTTTGTAGACAAATTTTCGACTTTGTTTTCTTATCTTTATATTCAACATATTATGTACAACAGATCTTTTTCGTATTTGGTTGCTTATTTTCTAAGTGAAACATTTATAAATTGTTCAAGTTCACACATTGTGTTCCTCTCTATGATCAGATATTTATTAACAGTACATCCATTACAGAGCAAGGTACTACTAACCGCGTCAATTGTTATGTCATGCTCTGTGATGATCTGGATTTATTCTTCACTGTTTTCAGCTTTTATATTAATTATAATATCAACGAGCATTAAAGATTTATTTTACGCTCAAAAAATCATGAAGTTTACGTTTAAAATTATTCGTGCTCTTTGGGGGTTGCTTGCTATCTGTGCAATCATTATTATTCATATCAAAAAGATGAAAGCTCTTAAAAATGCTTCTGTAACAAACAGTATCCATAAAAGAATAAATGTTATTATTTCCATTATATTGTCAGTTTTTATTCCTTATCAAATTTCATTCATGCTTCTTTACGTTGTTGAAATTGCTGCATTATATTTCAATTTTTCAAAGAGTTCTTTTTTCTTGATCTTCTTTGCATACATATACAATATTGCTACACTCTTTGGACTCATAAATTTCTCCTGTAATCCTTATATCCTTTTTCTCGCTTCATTTCGTTTCATAAACAAAGGTAATCAAAATCTTAAAAGAAGTAAACAGTTGAATCAATCACTTTAATTTGATTTAATTGATAGTTTTAAAATTATTCGTCTACAAATCTGTATTAAAATTAATCATTGGATTTGAAAGCACAATTCTTCACGCTCGATGTAGATAGCCTAAATCCTATATGCAGACTGTTTAAAGTACACCTAGATATATTGACATTGAATTCGCCATTGCTTAACTATTAACATTTTTTTGTTTAGAGTCTGATCAATAAATATAGCATTTTTTGATTTTGTGTTTGTTTTCTATTTACCTTTACTGTAAAAAAAGATAATTCCTTTCATGTAAGATAATGTAAATTTTAATATATTTTTATATTACTTTGCTTGTATTGCAAGCTAATTTTAGAAAATCATTACATACTTACATTCGTACAAGAGGAAATCAAAAGTAACAAGAAGAAATGGAAATTTTAATATATTTTTATATTACAAAAGTAACAAGTTGGACGCACTAAACACACAAAAAAAATATTTGAAAAAAATGAAGAATTATAAATGTCATATCATCATATAAAATTACATGTATAAGGTTATGATACGATATTTCATTGGATAATAAATACTATATTGTGCAAACTGAGTTTCACAATGACTTGTGTGAAAAAAGTTATCGATCTGACGTAACATTTACATTTTGTACCATTCGAAAACATTTCTGTAGGGCAATCTTCAGACTTAATGAAAGAAAATTAAATTATAAGCAATGGAATGAAATCAATAGTTTCTCAATCTAACCCGTATGAAGTGGGAACAAATTCGCTTTTCTGAAAATTGTGCATCTGGAATTCATTAAAAAATGTTAAGAAATGCTTTATCAAATTTTATATTGTGAATGTTATACATATAGCACGATTTGTAAGCTACTGAAATCCAGAGTGAATATTGGAATTTAGAAATCGCCCGACGAATTTCCGGAGACGATAAACTTGGGAATAAGAGATGCAATGCGCCTACAACAAGTTTTTGTGTTTGGATGTATTCTCCCAGTAAAAGTAAAGGCTATTGAACCAACATATAATAAAACAATGAAACAAAAGAAACTCCAAAATATAAAACAGGAAACCCATTATTGAGATTGGTGAAAAAAGGGAACATGTTTTCTGCGTTTAAATGAAGACTTCGACTTAATACATAAGACCCATCAATGGTGCTATATACTATTAACTGATGACCAGGTTTATAAAATGAAATAAAACAGAAAACCCACCGAATTCTTGTTGATGAACATATCATAAAGTGAGACATGAACAGACGATGTGACCTTAAAGTTTTTTTAATACCTCACATTTGCTGAGTAACCGTAAACAATGTGAAAATGATACATTGTAACTTTTAATTAGGACAAGGCAGATTTGATGCTTTTATCATACATAGCATATATCCTTTAAAAAAAAGAAATATATTCATGAAATTCTTGAGAGTGAAAGTATTCTTTTTTATTACAGAGACTCCTTTAATAAAGTAAATATAAGATATAAATGTAATCATATTAATCTTTGTTGATTGATTAATAGAATTTAAGGGAAAACACGAAGGCAGTATTCACAAGACAGGTTATGTGTTATACTGCTTCCAATGACTACATTGGTTATATTATTATTTAGAACAGACTAAAAAATTAATGACACTTTTCATTAGAAACAAGGAACAGTGGTTCCTCAGTATGATTGGCTTAAATAAACATACTTGAAAAACGGACACGATATTTTTTCTTCTATTTTTT
>NW_026924144.1:0-23189 GCF_032062105.1 Saccostrea cuccullata | reverse complement strand
ATTTTTCTACTAAAACTTCTTAATAACTATACTTCATTT
The DNA here is from genome assembly GCF_032062105.1 of Saccostrea cuccullata. Taxonomy (NCBI): domain Eukaryota; kingdom Metazoa; phylum Mollusca; class Bivalvia; order Ostreida; family Ostreidae; genus Saccostrea; species Saccostrea cuccullata. The sequence goes on along the minus strand of NW_026924144.1, from coordinate 23,150 downwards.
ATAAAAAAAAGTCATATATATACATTCAAATGTATAAATACATGTATGAACATACTATATAAAAATGAATAAAATCATTTGTCCTCTGGGTTTCAATTTTACAAATCCTCAAAGAAAAAAAATTATAAAGGTACTGGAGTATGTTTACTAACATCATATTCTTTTTCCAGATAAAAAGTTTACAAAATTGAGGTCCATACATTTCAACATCTTATACATGTAGAACATCTAATTACCCATACAAATGGCAAAATACTGACCTTAAACTTATCTGTTATATCCTGTTTCATCAAACTATTAATTATTTTATCGCTGTGTTTTACAGATAATTGTACGTACTGCAAGCTATTGTGTATTGAATTAATTTTGCGACATAACCCCATGGACAGTGAAAAGGTATATTGCTACATAAGTAATGGAAGTTGACAATGTAATTAAATGAAATACATGGAGATTCCGAACAGTATTCAAGCTCAAATGTCCATAAAACAATACAAATTAGGAGCAGATCATACACGGAGCTTCAAAACATCAGAAGTGGGATCAGGTACCATGGAGTCATCACGTTTATCACGTTTCTAGATCACATACACAGCATGTACCGGTCCCTTCTTACAAAGCAGGTAACAGCAATGCCTTTGTTTAAGAGGCTCATTATTTATATTGCATTTAAGAAGAACCGGGATTTATTTCTACAAGTTGTAATCAAACTTATACCAAAACCCCCTCTCTAAAACGAAATTTCTTCAAAATGGACATTTCAGCTTGTTCCTAATCGAAATGTAATTCAAACGTTTTTGCTTCAAATTAACAATCATGGTAACTTCCATTTTTATGTCAATACGACATATCCCGGTGAGCTTGAAATAGAAGATATCACAGAGTTTAATACAACTGTTTTGTATTCTTTTTAAAATAATTTATTTCCCAGACCCAGTTTATAACAAAATATAAACTAACACTAGAAAAAACATAAGGCAGTTGCCAGGGATGGGGCCATGAGTAAGCTCCTTCTAAAGAATGATACGTAAGTATGCCCCTATGACATCACGCAGGATGTTAAAAATTATATAGAAAAAAAGTTCTGAGTATAATTATTTTCAAAAAATAATTTTATACAGTATACATCAAGAATAAATGTAAACATTATAATTTAAGTATACCTGTCAACCGAGGGGGCCACCAATACGTTTCACAGTCTATACGAGGGTTATCCGGTAAATTCATGGACAAAGCGTTTTTCTCGAAAAGTAATAGGCGCACTAAGCTGAAATTTTCAGTAAATATTTATTGATCAGATTATTTTTTTGTTTGATAATATATAGACAAAAATAGAGATTTTATTATGTTTGAATTTGCACAGGGTACGTTTCTACGTAGCTAGATGCTGGTGAGAATACTGTCCATAACCTACTAATAACTCTTCAGAAGATCGTGTGTGTGTGCCAGATTAGTTCCTCTACTGTGAATGGAGACTCAAGTATGTGCATCAATGAAATTCTTAAATTTAAGCTGGACTTATCCAACTTTGTTTTTAGCAAAGATGAAACGTGACGCTGATTTAGACACTTCGACGTTTTCATCCGTGCGCCGTAAGGCGATACAATACATAATATAAAATCTCATTATTTATTTATTCATTCATATATATCTTTGAAATTTGCTATATATCTTCATAATATATGTACTGAAGAGTAGTGAAAATTTCAGAACACAGAGATAACTAGTGCTAATTGTAACGGGAACCGTTACAGATGTTCCCCAAACGCTCCCCAACTCCCTTTTGGTGCCATATTCCCTGTAAGCCTTATTAAATAAGACAACATCTGTGCATTTTTGACTTTAACAACGTTTTCCCAAAATGATACCAATAATATTTAAATTGTAACATTGCACGCGTGCCCATGTGAATACACGTGCATAATGATCATATAATCTTTTCTACACTTTCCATATATTTAAAGCCGCTTAACCCGAAACAGGGGCATATTATCTTACACAATAAAAGTACGTCATTACATAGATAATATATAAAAATAAATTATAAGATTGATTTGATTGTTTATTACAACAATCCTTACATGGAAAACGCAGATCAAAAACCTTATTGACAAACAGTAGTTCCTGACGGAAGTTAAGATCTGTTGTGAAGCCAATTTTGAAAAAAATAAGTTTATCGGATATATCTAATAATGAAGATAATTCAAACCCGAGTATTTTTTTTCTCTACTAGTAGAAGCCTTAGTCATAATACATCTTTCCAAAATTAAGAAATTAATTGAATAAAATCCATAGTAATTTTTATATTAATATGCATATTTAAAGAATAAAGGAAAATCAGATATTTTAAATGATTGTTTTAAAGGAGCTAAAATATTGTCCGTGTACATATGTACTTTGTTGTGAAAAAAATGCTCGGGTTCGTTCTTCATGAGATAAACATGTAAGCGATAAATTTAATTTTTCGAAGGCGATTTCACGCAATATCAACAATGATCAACATAGGATTATTTTTTGTGTGACCTAACAAAAATTATTTTTTTAACTTTTGAAATTTGATATCTTTTAAAAGAAAAAGACTTTGGGGATATAATTTGACAAAAGTTGAAACAATTTATGGACAATTATTTTTCAAGAAGAAAAACGAATATATATTTTTAGCGATTAGAATCGGACCAAGCGGCTTTAAATATACTTTATATTAAAACATTTAGTCCAAAAGTATTAAAAATCACTCATTCAAGTGTATTTTTAATTTCACTCGTTCCAAATGCACGCACGTGCGTGCACGTGCATGATGACCATACCTTCTTGTTAGAGGCCCTTATATCTATCTATGTTCTAAACTCCATCCTGTTTGGTTGAAAACCAAGGGAATTATAGCCATTTCAAGTTTCAGCCAATCAGATTGCAGCACACGTGCATCCACGTGATTTAAAGAATTTTTTTTCTTAATCATATTGTAGAATATCCTAATGCATGACTATGTTTTAAATTTCAAAGCATTTCATCAAAAATCAAAGGAGATATAGCCATTTAAAGTTTCAGCCAATCAGATTGCAGCACACGTGCATGCACGTGATTTCTTGAAATTTTTTATATATCATATTGCAGGATGTCCTAATGCATGACTATGTTTTAAATTTCAAAGCATTTCGTCAAAAAACAAAGGAGATATAGCCATTTAAAGTTTCAGCCAATCAGGTTGCAACGCACGTGCATGCGCGTGATTTCATGAATTTTTTTTCATATCATGTTGTAGGATATCCTTATTCATGACAATGTTAAAAATTTCAAAGCATTTCGTCGGAAAACAAAAGAGATATTGAGATTTTTGTTTCAGCCAATCAGAGCAAGGCGCACGTGCATGCGCGTGACTTCGTGCTAATTTGACAGTATCATATTATTAATACTATTAATATATCTTTATGTAATGAGTTTCAAAGCATTTCATCAAAAAATGTAAAAGTTATAGCTATATTAAGTATATCAGTCAATTCACTCATTTCACGCGCACGCACGTGCAGGCGTATGCGCGCAAAATGACCTTCGTTCCGCACACCTACACTACACACCTATTAACCCTAAAAAGGTTTTAGCTCAGTTGGGTGAACAGTTTCTGAGAACACCCGCGGACAAAAAAGTACCGGAGAACAAATAAGAAAAAAAATAATAACTAGTGCTAATTGTAACGGGGACCGTTACAGATGTTCCCCAAACGCTCCCCAACTCCCTTTTATAGTCATATTCCCTGTAAGCGTAATTAAATAAGACAAACTCTATGCATTTGAGACTTTAACAACGTTTACCCAAAAGTGTACTATGTTCATTCAAATTTTATTGCACACTTGCACATGTGAATGCATGTGCGTAATGACCATATCATATTGTCTACACAATCTATATATTTTGATATTCTAAATATTAAAGTATCTAACCCAAAAGTAAAAAAAAAACGCTCATTCAAGTGTATCTTTTATTTTACCCATTTCACGTGCACGCACGTGCATACATGAGAATGGTGACCATACCTTCTTGTAGAAGTCCAATACATCTATCTATGTTCTAAATCTCATCCCGTTTGGTTGAAAACCAAGGGAGTTATAGCTGTTTAAAGTTTCAGCCAATCAGATTGCAGCGCAGGTAAACGCACATGTACGCATGTGCATAGTGACCATACCTTCTTGTAGAAGTCCATTATATATATCTCTGCTCCAAATCCCATCCTGTTTGGTTGAAAACCAAGGGAGTTATAGCTGTTTAAAGTTTCAGCCAATCAGATTGCAGCGCACGTACACGCATGTGTATGCATGTGCATTGTGACCACACCTTCTTGTAGAAGTCCATTATATATATCTATGTTCCAAATCCCATCCTGTTTGGTTGAACACCAAGGGAGTTATAGCTATTTAAAGTTTCAGCCAATCAGATTGCAGCGCACGTGCATACACGTGTTTTCATGATAATTGCTATATATCACGTTGTAGGATATCGTAATACATGGCTATGTTCAAAATTTCAAAGGATTTCGTCGAAAAACAAGAAAGATATTGAGACTTTAGTTTCAGCCAATCAGAGCAAAGTGCACGTGCATGCGCGTGAGATCTTGCTATTTTGACCATGTCATCTTGTCTATACTACTAATATATCCTTACATTATGAGTTTCAAAGCATTTCATCAAAAAATAGAAAAGTTAAGGCAAAATACATTATATTGGCCATTTTACGTGTTGCACGTGCTCGCTCTTGCAAGCATGTGCGCGCAAAATGACCTTTGTTCGGCAAATCTACATAACATCCCTACTGACCCTAAAAAGGTTTTACCTAAGTCGGATGTGTAGTTTACAAGATCACTCGCGGACAAAATTTTCCCAGGAAGAAAAATAATAATAACTAGACTCTTGTTGCCATGGCAACAAAAAAGTCTTCCGTTCCTGTATGATACCGTTTGCATTTTTTTGTATTTAGAGAACCGTTTACATTATGTAATAAATCAAAAATTTTAAGAAACTAAGTATGTCATTTCCGTACATGCATTCCTTTGATTTTTAATGCAAAAATGAATGCATCTGTTGTTCTTCTGCATGCAATTTTTTTTTTTTTGGATAAGAAGCATGTTTTAACTGTCTTTGAATTAAAATTATAAATGTGGAGTATCTAGAAGACAACGTCTCAGAACTTGCGGTACTTTGATTTTCAGTACAAAAATGAAAGTATTCACCATCCTTGATGAATACACATGACAAATTATAATACGTGTTTATATGAAATGAATTAAGTTTTGCATTCAAAGAAAGATTTAAATGTATATACAAGTCAAAGTAAAATAATATAGTTAATATTTTTTCAGTACTTGTGGTACTTTGATTTTTATTGACTGACAAAAATAAGCTTCCATGGGCAACTTATGTATGAACTGATGTTTATGTGCAGAAAAATATGCCTGTTTATACTACGTACATGTACATGTACACTTCAGTGAGAAAAAGGTTGCTATCTAAATCCGTCCTCTCAGTACTTTAGTTACTTTGATTTTCATTTCAATTATGTTATCTTACTCCTAATATAAATGTGTCTGTATGCTTTGATTTTTGTATTCAGAAAAACATGTAAATGTAACCTCCATGTAATTAAAAGTAATATATGCCCCTTTAGTACTTTCAGTACTTTGATTTTGTAAATGCAAAACGAAAGTAGCGGAAATCTACAAATCGTGTGATCTGATTTTAAAACTCGCTATTGTGGACATATTTCTATTATACCTAGAAATATCTTGAAAAATTTATGTAAAACAAAAAAGTCGAAAATTGACCGAAACACAAATTTACTTCCGGTTCGGACAGGAAGTAACGGAAACACATGAAAATTATGTCAAAACAAAGAGAATGTGATGATCTAAGAGTCACTGGACCAGAAAAACTGAATCTTATGTGCACATGGAAGCATCTGGGGGTAGTGTAGATTTGAAAAAGTCTAAATTATGATCAGTGTCGTCAACTCGGGTTGCATAATGTATTACAAGGGGGAAGTCTTTTAAAGTACAAAATGACCAAAGCTTCTCAGGTGAGCGATGTGGCCCATGTGCCTTTTGTTTAAAATCTTCTTAGGGACAACAACAAAGCCACGATTACTCATATTCTAACGGAATTTCCTCAGGTACAGTAGTTTAGAATCAATTTTGTTCAAATTGTGACGGGGGGGGGGGGGGGGCAAATAAACGAAGAAAGTTTAGTTTTTATAATCATCTGTTGGGAAAATCCTCTTTTACTGAATGGAAAGGTCATATTGATATAGAAGTATTAGTACGTGGTATAGATTCACATTTGTTCAAATAATGATTTCATGGGCAGGGAGGGGCCAAAATAAGGATATAAGGAAAATCAGATCACGAACAGTTAATCCATTTTATTGATATGGGAGTATTCTGAAATAGTTTAAAATTCAAGCCCTACTTTTGAATACTTAATTGATTTGTTCTTTTGTCTAGCAAATATGCTCAGGTGAGTGATGTGACCCAGGTATGGAAATCAACAAGGTCAAGGTCAAAGGGTGAAGGCTGTTGGTATTATCCAATGAAAGGTCTCTCAAGAAAGAATTATACATATGTGAAGTGTAAATGTACTGATATGCACTGTTCAAAATATATAGCCAAAGTCAAAGTTTAAATTTATAATTAAAGGTCAAGGTCAAATTTAGTGGTACCCAAAGAAAGGTCTTGCCACAAGGAATACACATTTGAAATATGAAAGACATGCCTCCACTAACTCAAAAGTTATGGACACGTTTAAAATTTTTTGCGGACAGACAGACGGACACGACAAAAACTATATATCCCCGAAACTTCGTTGACGGGGGCATAAAAAAACGTTTTTGTAGCTTCTTCCAACATAGTGCATGTCAATGGCATTCTTCGAAAACACCAAATATTCATATCTTAAATATGCATTTTAATAAGTACTTTGGTAAGTAATATTTTTATTAAAGTAGAAGACCTTTACAGTTTTTTTCTTTTTAATTCATAAACCGGTATGCATAGATATTTTGTTATTTTGGCTATTTAAGAAAGATAACTCTTAAAGTTAACGATTGTGGAATTCTGTACGTGAAAGGATTTCAACTTACATAAAACTTTTAATTAGAATTAACATCGTCGGAAACTCACGGGTGATCTCGTTATCTCTCGTGAAAAGTATTTTGACTCAACGCATTAACTATAATAGTCATGTTTTAGTACACGATGTATTAAAGTTATATTTAGTCAAATAAAACATTTTCGTGAAAAAGCCAAGCAAGATTTAAATTTGGAGAAGCCTAGATAAAAGTTGAAATTACCAACTTTAATCAAACTTAACTCAGTAAACTTGTATTATAGAAATGAGTAGATCAACTTTTGTAACATAGATAAAGATGCATAACTCTTGCAAAGACTGCCAATACTGTGTTGTTTATCTATTCTATTGAAATGATGTTGGAAATGACAATATTAAAGTTGGAATTACCAGATATTGGTCCATCATCTGTGTTTCTAGGTTCTTGAGATATACGTTTAACCGCTGTGCACAAAGCCACTTAACGTAGCTCCGGTTATAGGCCGGTTACATTCATCTTTCTTTAGCCGTGGCATTAATTGCAGCATCAATATTGCAATAAAATCTTAAATATGGATTTAATAAAGGAATGTCTGTTGTTTCTTTACATCCAAAATATCAATAAAATAAACCCCGATCTACAAGGAATCATGTAAAACAGTATTTTCAACACGATTAATAAAGGGAAATACCCGGTAATTCAGTGAGTCACTGATATCCAATAATTAAAAGACACTAAAATTGTTGTTCCAAATATTTCTTTTCAAAATTTCTTTGATGTTACTCTGATCACAGGATTCTGAATTTATCGGCAAATAAGAAATCCGGAAAAAACCCTACCCTAAAAAAAAATCAAACAAAAGAAACAAGTGTGTTTTTATTGCTTTATGTCGAATTTTTTCCCCTGTATTTTTTTTTCTTTGGAGATAAAAACTTCAGACACTTGTTGTCTGATAACTCTTAATGACATGAATTTCTATTATTCCTTTATTACAAATATGCGAAGTTGAAGTATCTTTTTTGTCCAATTTTGGCCCTTAATCCATGCTTCCTCTATTATTCCTTTATTACAAATATGCGAAGTTGAAGTATCTTTTTTGTCCAATTTTGGCCCTTAATCCATGCTTCCATTTTTTTGGTAAAACAGATTTTTTGAAAGAAAAATTATTAGAGTTGAATCAAGCTGCATTTTATATAAATGAGCAGAACTGTGGGGGGGGGGGGGGGGGGGTTAAAAACCTTATCGAAGATCATACCCTCCTATGATGTTCTAGGTTTTTGCAAAAACCGTAATTAGTTTAATTTCATACCTGATAGAACAATCTATTTTGGAAGAATAGGTTTAATAATAATAATTATAATAATTATATATATGATTTACAGAAATTGCTTTTTAAATGTACATAGTACATGTATAATTAAAAGTAAATTTATATACTTTTTTGTCCATTTTAGCTAAAATGCCCACTTATGAGAACTTGCATTGAATTAGCTACAGTTTGTCTTTTTAAACGGTGTATCTACAATTTTTAACCCGATAATAAGTGCTCATGCAAATCAAAACAACATTTCAAACGGAAGTACGTCATAACATGGAGATATCCCATTCTACCTTAAATCAGATCAAATATTTACAGGGGCAATAACTCCTTCTAAGGTCTCTTCACTCAGGCATTTGCTTTATTGTACTTCTAAGGTAAAACAGTTTCCCTGATATTAACATTCCAAAGAATTTGATAATTAGGAAATATTTAAGAACACAGCATCAGAATTATGCATATTAAACAGTTTTAAGATATTCCTCATAATATTTTTTACAAAAATGTGCGTTTTTCTTATGTTATCATACACTTCTGTTTATTTATGTTTCGCATTTTAAAAAATAATATGGCGACCTAAACTTTTTTTGCAATAATTGGAAAATTTAAAGTATGTTAAATAAAAATTAATGTAGTTTTTGTACTTGAACCATTATAAATTGTGAGGGTGGAAACTGCAGAGACTGTGGAGACTGTAATTGTTTATAAAAAATTTCAGAATTTTGTTTAAATCATTTTAATTTGTTACTACAAATTTAAGAATTTTATTCCAATTAATTACTCTCTATGACGAATTCAAATAAATGATTTAACAAATTTTAATTCATTCTAATTAAATTCGTTGTAAAAAAAAAATTCAACAAATTATTGTATCTTTTAAATTTTCTTTTAATTGTTCTTAAATAGACTTGTATTATTGGCTATATTGTTTTATCAAGAAATTTTGTCCATCAAAATTCCTTTTCCAAAAATACCCAATTTAGGAAGTGGCCGATCCGGCTTACTAGTACCCATTTTACCTATACCAGGATACCGATTAGACTGGTTAACCGCGGACGCAAGCGCAGACCGGCGACTGAAAGTACGGTTTGAGTACGAGTCGGTTTGTGTACGAGTTGACTGGGCACCAGATAAACACCGATTTCCCGCCAGCAGCAAACAAGAAAAGCAGAAGTAATCGAATCAAAAGACAATATTTTATATAGCAAGTTTGTACACAGGAGTCGACAGTTTTATCAATAAACCAGTGTAAACATAATCTATGAGCTTTGCGAGCGTAGCGAGTCTTGGACTGTTAGTATAAATTCGCGAGCGAAGCTCATAGGTTATTACACTGGTTATTGATAGAACTGCCGACTCCTGCGGTTTGTATGAATAATATTTTTCCCAAATTATATGTTATTTATTTTTTTTTAACTTTTATTCAGGTGAGTATTTCATTTATTTGAATGTCGTTAAGACTGTCATATTGACATGTTGAAACTACCATTGTAACCACAGGAGACTGAAGAGTCGGCAGTTTTAACAAACCCATGGATGTAAACATAACTTGCAGTGTACTAGTGCATGAGCTTTGCGAGTGTAGGCTGGTAGGTTATGTTTACATCGGTTTGTTGATAAAACTTCCAACTCCTGTGAAATAACGGGACAGGGTCTTACTCATGGTGTGTAAGAAGAGAAAATAAAAAAAATCTATAAAACTACAGCACTTTGTATATAATTTTGTAAATAAATATCTTTATACTCTAGAGCAAGTCTGTGTGGCTTATGTTGAAATGTCATGCCGACTCAGTTAATTTTTTTAGTTGAATGTTTCATTATTGCGTAGACTGTAGTAGAGAACAGTGTATTGAGATACTCCTTTGTCTAACATAATATAATTTATATAACCTTCTCCTGTGACATATTTTGCCTAAGATTTATTTCCCTTAGCCGCTTTCTTGTAGAGCAAAGTATGAATTTACTTCTTTAAGCAACCAATTTTAAACATTCATGCAAGAAATATATGGGGGAAAGTATTCACAATCTTAGAACTATAAATTAATATTTGCTTTAAAAAAAATAGCGTCATCTTTACCTGAGTGACAAGAATATTAATAAGGAATATTAAGTAATTGAATTTGGTTGAATAATGAAGGTGTCTGGAAATGTTTCCCTGCAATATGGCAGCTAAGGTGAATAACTCCTAAACAAAACGTCATAGGAAGAGAGTCTATTAAGAAGATATTGAACTTCATTTTCAAGTAATTTCAAAATATAATAGATTCACTTTTAGAAATTATCAGTTTATTTTTTTATAATGAACTACTGAATGAAATACACATTTTATGTTTAAAGAACAGAATAAAGTAAGCAGAAGTTCAAGTAATTTCAAAATATAATAGATTCACTTTTAGCACTTATCAATTTGTTTTTTTTATAATGAACTACTGAATGAAATACACATTTTTTGTTTAAAGAACAGAATAAAGTAAGCAGAAGTCTAATTTCAAAATATAATAGAGACTGTAGCTTTTTTGTTTAAAGAACTACTGGTTTATACTAGAAATGTAGCAATTAGGCCTTGAAAATTTAAAACAGCAAATGTTGCTCACCAAAATAAAACTTGATAAAAAAGAATATTGTATCTAAGTAAAGTCTACTTGTGTGATAAGTTATATTGAAATTGGACCAAAACAACGGGAGGAGTAGCATTTTTAAAGAATTTCACAGAAATTTCTATTATTAGTAACCATTGCAACATTGTTGATTGAAATCAGAAACCAAGGCACAGAATTATGTATCTTAGTGTAGTCTATTTGTGTGCTAAGTTATGTTGAAATTGGACCTAAACTGTAGGAGGAGTACTATTTTGAAACATTGTTTACAGACAGAGAGACAGACGGATGGATGCATTACTATTGCATAAGCTCTTCAGGTCTCTGACCAGTAGAGCTAAAAATGGATCATAATATCATAAACATCAGTGTTTCTGCATTTTAATCTTCTTTGCAGGGCTTCCCCAAGTTCGCCGCTTTCTTGAGTTTCTTTGCTGGATTGTACTGCTGACTAAAAAGGAAAGAAAGGATTGTAAGGTAAGACAGTAGTTTAAAATCTTTGTTAGAACGTAACTTGTCCCTATTTACTTGAATTTTTTTTTCTGAAATTTATTGATTCTCAATTTTAGATTGTGTTGAGTTGAATGATTTTTAACTGACTTTCATAATGATAAGTAGAAAATACAATTTGTCCAATACATGTGTAAACACAGTAAAAATGCAGAGACTTTTCTCTAATATAAAGCAATTATAAATAGTTATAACTAATGAACAACAAATTGCTTTATATATCTTTGATATTTTCCAGCTTTTGGGACTGAATTGATATCCAAGGTAAATGCAGTAAGGTATTTTAAACTATGATTAAAAGATTTCTTTTTTGTGTCATGTGGAACAAATAGATTTTCATATTCAGTCAGAGCTCCAGATAAGGTGCGTATTTGCGTAAATATGCATTAAATTTTACTTAATACGCATTGAAAATTAAAAAAGAGCGTACAATTACGCATTAGCAATCATAGATACGCATCACATCATGAAAGTACTGCGTACAACAATTTGAAGAATACAAGTACGACTTACTTAACGATACGAATTGAGGTTAACTCCGTGTTTGATTTTTCTCAAAACGAAGTACAGATTCAAAAGCCTTTTAGTGACCAGGAATATTCTAGTAATGACGACGACGATCTCCATTTCGGGAGATTTAGATAAAAATCCATTTCTATGTAGAAAGACTATACACTTGGCATAATTTTTTTATTCTTATGGGTACACAGGCAATTTTTCATCTCTCTCAACTTGTCATTTTAACGAAGATTCTTTTCTATCAGTTTACTCTTGATACGATATCTTAAACAAAGGAAAAGTTCTCTGACTCTATGGTACCTTGACCTACTGTACAATCTTCCTTGTCAAAAAAGAATCTTAGCAAAAGTCTTATTGGTTTTTGCAAAATTTATTTAAATAAATACAGTAACCGAAATTAATGTTTTTTTCCTTCTTCAAAACTCGTACTTTGATTACAAGCTCAAAATCAAAATAAACGTCAAACATTTATTTATAAACAAAATAATCTTTAATCATTTTAAAGAAAATCAAAATATGCATTGATTTGAAATTCAGGGAGTAAATACTCTTTAGGGTAAAAAATTATCTGGAGCTCTGTTCAGTGGAGTAGCATTATATTATTCTTTCTTTACCTTTTAAATAATAATAATATCAGTAATTTCTTATTTATGTGTGTGAATTGAATCATTTTTCTTTCATCAAAGTAGGCAAAGTTCCAAACGAGCATTAGTTCACCAAAAAGACTTACATCTCTACCACTGTCAATCCCTTTCCTTTCCCCACAACATAAACGCCTTCCTCGAAGGTTTTTGCGGGAAAAACCTTCACCAGTTGTGGCTCTGAAACCTTAAGCGTCACACCATCAACTATGATGTAGCTGTATTCTCTGGAAAGTATAAATGAAAGCGTCGAGAGTATCTAAAAAGATTTTACTCAACGATAAAGTGAAGGAGTTTTTTTTTTTACTTCACCCAAGCTGAAGGCTTAAGTGAACTTTTTTGATTGAAATACAGGTGTCTGTTGTTGTTGACGTCAACTTTTCCCATTGTCATATTATTGAGGACCACCGGGAGAATTTCAATCGAACTTGCCACAAGGTATGCTTTGGTCAAGATTCCAACGAGGGACTACGCCTCTTTCTAAGGGGAGATAACTTTAGTTTATATTCAAATTGAAAATTTTAAATGATTAGGGAGAACATTTTCACAAAGTGTTTTGGCTTGGGGAAGTAACCCCCCCCCCCCCCCCCCCCTGAAAAAAATCTTAATTTGAAGATAATAGATATAAGTGGTTTTGGTATAAAAATGATTTAAATGGTTTTATTGATGGCATATGTAAAATATTTAGATAAATTTTAAAGAAGGGGAATTTATTATTGTGATGGTTTGGGCCCTGGGAATCAGCTTAGGCAGTTAACCCCGAAAATATATGATTTAACTTTCTAGATAAGATACATATATATTACTGGTTGATAATTATGTTGTTTTATATTTTTGAAAAAACAATAATGGATGAAGTACATGTATATAACGGTAAGTTACTACAAATTTCAGGAAGAATATGTTGTAAAAGAAAAGAAAACCAAATTGGATGATCTGAGGTCAAGTATTTAAAGCCCAGCTGCTTCTGGAGGCACTGAAAAAACAAATTCAGCACCTTCGGGTAGCTGTGAAAATAAAATTACAGCACCTTCTTGGAGAAAAAATCCCCAGTATTTCCAGGAGATGGCAGAGGATGAACTTTTCACACTTATACAAGCAATACGAGACAGAGACAGAAATTATCAATGGTATGGATTGTATTTTGTGGTTTCATCAATTTTAGTGGGCATCAATTTTTCGTGGATTTTATGACTAGTAAACAGACTTTTAGAGGATAGGTATCTTCGGGGACAAAAGCGGTGCCTATAAAAATGAATGTCATATTTTGTAATTCAATGAGCGACATTGAACGTTTAAATTTATGGATGTATTCAACAACAAAATCCTTGAAAATTGTTGCTCAACGAAAATTGATGAAACCATGAATTTCATTTTTAATCATGGAAAATGTTTCAAGATTTATTTTTATTATTAATATGAATTATCTTTTTATAAGAAATTCAGGATTAATTTCCTGATAATTTTTCATGTTTTTCTATTAATATTACTAATAAAAATAACAATTTTGGCTTATATATATAGTTAATCTGGGATTTAGGAAATGAAAGCAATTTATCATTTTCTTTTCACATTAATTGTAGGAAAAACCGTTGTTCTTAACTCTGGAAGAGATGGCAAGGAAAAATGTTCAAAACAGACTTGGAGGAAGACATCCCTCCTTTGTTATCAGTTATATACAGATTTATTTTATTTGCTGTACAAAAATCTGCCTGTAGAATGAAACCCAGGTATGAAACTTCACTCTATTTTGCTCTAATCTTTGAACATTTAAAGAATATGCAGAGTTTTCTCTAGGCAGCTTAAAAATTTTGTTATTGTGGAATTGTGATTTGTGACCCTGTGAAAAAAGAACAATTAAAGTATTTGAATTTTAGAAAATGGCATATAATTCAATATGTGATTTTTAAAGCTATTTCTCTCTTGTACAGATGGTGTAAATTCACGGAAGGAAAGTGACCAGTATCGTTGTAATGGTATTGAGTGGAGTCAGTACAGCAAAACTCGGTTATAACGAAGTCACAGGGACCTATGAAATTACTTCGTTTTATCCATAATTCGTTATGACCGTATAAGAAAATCATTAAATTTATATAGCTGGGGATCGAAGCTGACTTCGCTATATCCGTAAATTCGCTATATCTGTGTTCGTACTAAACGAGTTTTGCTGTAATACAGAGTTAAAAAAAGTAGAAAAATAGAACTTGCAACTAAATTTCCATTTAAATCGTTGGAATGAAAGAGACTTACTCATGGGGTTCCAGGGCCTCCACTTCACCTTTAAAGCTGATCTCTTCATCAGACTCCTAAAATTTATTAGAATAGGGATATTAAAAGATATTGTTTACGATTATTCAAATGTTTCAGTCATTATTTTACAATAAACCAATTGGAGCACAGGTAGTGGTGTAATGAATGCACCACTCAAGATATGTGTAAGTTATTTAAGTCTATAACAATGTGAAAAATAAAAAAAAAATACTTGTTGTTACACTCCAATAGTTGTACAAAGGGGCATAACTTGTGTTAATATATTGAATTACAATTCATTATTTACCATTTACGTTTTGTGAGTTCATGTACAACTACACTGACTGTTATGAATGAAAATTAATTTTAACAATATGCATACATTCAGAGTGGTTAGCACCGACGAGTTCAAGGAGATAGAACCCTTCCATGAAGACACCTCCACACAACTGGCGGTTAGGACAGAGTCTGTGGGTGGGAGAGCTAAATCTACGCTCTCCCCCCAGAGTTTACACGTTACACTGCTGGATCCCTCCAACGATTCAATCAACAACTCCCGTCGTTTGCTGTTGGGGGATTCAATAATGTCGGATGCCTGCAAATATAAATGAAAGACATAATTTAAAGTGAGATTTTATTCCAGTTTCATGTTCACTATGCAAAGTAGCTGCAGATCTTTAGTGTTATGGTTTGATGTATTTGTCTTTGACCATAAAGATAAAAGAAAAATATATAAAACCATAACGCTACAGATCTGCAGCTATATACAAAGGTGAAACACAGAGTATCATTTTTTAATTCAATTCTTACATTTATATCAAACATTTTTATGATGTGATTTTTAGGTCACCTGAGTAAACTCAGGTGACCTTTGCATCTGTTTTCGTGTCGTCGTTCGTCGTACGTGTCGTTCGTAAACTTTTGAACATTTTCAGCTTCTTCTCTGCAACCACTGAACCAATTTCAACCAAATTTGGCACAAAGCATCTATGGGTGAAAGGGAACAAAAATTGTGAATTTCATGATCCCTGCCCCCCTGGGGCCTGAGGGGTGGGGCCAAAACCACTAAAATTAATGCAATCTTTGAAAATCTTCTTCTTTACTCCTGGACATCAAGCAGTCAAACTGTTTGCATGATTGTAATCAGCATTGAGTCCTCTACCAAAATTGTGAAGTTCTAGTGCTAGGGCAGGGCTAAATAGGTAGTGATAATTTATTCTTCCTGCTCCAGGGTATTAAATAAACCAATTTTAGTTAGTTATGATGAGCAAAGTGCTTCTACCAAAATTGTGAATTTTATGGTCCCAGGGTCAGGGGTTCTGGTGTTAGGGCGGGGCTCTCTTGATTATATACATTGAAAATACATGATTTCTTTGAATTCTCTGCCCCTGGGTATTAAATAAACTAACTAAGTGCATAGTTATGATGAGCAAGAGTGCCTTTATCAAAATTGTAATTTTATGGCCCCAGGGTCAGGGGTTTTGGTAATAGATTATATAGTAAAAATACATGAATTCTTTGAAAAGCTAGATATTAAATAAATTAACTTTAGTTATGATGAGCATGAGTTCTATCAAAATTGTGAATTTTATGGCCCCAAAGGGTTCTGGTATCTAAGATTATATAGTAAAAATACATGAATTCTTTGAAAATCTTCATCTGCTCCTAGATATAAATAAATTAACTAAGTGCATAGTTATGATGAGCATGAGTGCCTGCAATTTTATGCCCCAGGGCCAAGAGTTCAAATTATATAGTGAAAATACACAAATTCTTTGAAAATCTCCTTCTATGCTCCTAGCTAACTAAGTGCATAGTTATGATGAGCATGAGTGCCTCTACCAAAATTGTGAATTTTATGGCCCCAGGGCCAAGAGTTCTGGTGTTATCTATTGATTATATAGTGAAAATACACAAATTTTTAAAATCTCCTTCTATGTCCTAGGTATTTAAACTAACTAAGTGCATAGTTATGATGAGCAAGAGTGCCTTTGTGAATAATTTATGTGTCAAGTTTGGTGTTATTTCTCTATGATTATATTGTAAAAATACATGAATTCTTTGAAAATCTTCTTCTCTGCTCCTAGGTATTAAATAAACTAACGAAGTGCATAGTTAAGATGAGCAAGAGTGCTTTTACCAAAATTATGAATTTTATGGTCCCAGGGTGAGGGGTTCTGGTGTTAGGGTGGGGCTCTATTGATTATATAGTAAAAATACATAAATTCTTTGAAATCTTCTTCTCTGCTCCTAGGTATTAAATAAACTAACTAAGTACATAGTTATGATGAGCAAGAGTGCCTTACCAAAATGTGAATTTTATGGTCCCAGGGTCAGGGGTTATGCTGTGTGGGGGTGGGGGGGGGCTTTTGATTATATAGTGAATATACATTAAATGTTTTGAAAATTTTATATAAGCAGATGAACTACCTAAATAGTTATGATGAGCAAGGGCCCTAATCTTAAAATTTTGAATTTCAAGGCCCCAGGGTCAGGGGTGGATGTGGGGCTCTACATGTAAATCTGCTCCTTTGTATTTATAAAACATTTATTTATTTTTTGATTGGCAATTTTAACGGTGCCTTTTTAAAATTTGTGCAACTGATTATTGTGAATATTACTGATTAGTTGGAATGCATTTTTTTTCCCCTACCTTGAATATTTATTCAGTATCAATTTTATTCATGAAATGTTCATGAAACGTTCATGAAGATATTGAAACATGTATGATATTTTTACACAGAACTTATTATTGGGCATATTTAAATCAATAAACCAAGTAAGCAACTGCTAAGTGTATTGTTATGATGATAATGGTGCCTCTTTTAAAATTGTGAATTTAGCATCTGGCTTAAAACATTCAAATTTAACTGGAAAGTTGTTGCAGAATGCTCAGGTGACCTATAAGGCCCGTGGGCCTCTTGTTATATGATGCCTTTCATATGTGTGTTTGTTTATATGGAGGGGGGCACCTTTCTCAAATTTCTATAATGCAAATGCTTACAATTTCCTTATCAATTTTATGTAAATGAAAGGGAAAATGCTGTCATTTTTACTGCTCAAATGTTATATGAGAGATCTGTATTTTGTATTGAACTGACAAAAGTAAACTTTATGGTCTTCGAATTAAAAGCATAAGTTTGAATTCAATTCATTTACTTACTCTTTTCAGAATGCCCTTCACGGAGACGGTTCTTTTAACGGGACTTAACAGGATTTCGTCAACCGTTTGAGTGGGGGGATGCAAAAAGCTGTCTATGGTGTTCTGATTAAGTTGAAACTTCCCACACTGGAAGACCTGAAATATAAGAATTTGCAGGTTTTATATGTATGATATAAATTATTGATATGCGAAGTGTGTGTCGCTTTTCTTAGCTTACCTGAGCTGAAAGTTTTAAGTGAGCTTTTCTGATACCCATTATCTGTGAACTTTTCATGTTTTCAACTTTTTCTGAAGAACCGCAGGGCCAATTTTAACCAAACTTGGAACAAAGTATCGTTGGGTAATGGGGAATTTAAATTATTTAAAATCAAGGGCCAAGTCCCCTTACAATGGGATATAATAAAAAAATTCAAAAATAGGGTAGGGTCATTAAAAAAATCTCAAGAACCACAGGGCCAGAAAAGCTGAAACATGTTAAAGCATACCGAGGCTACTGTAAATTCTAGATTGTTCAAATCATGACCCCCTCGGATAGGGCAGGGCCACAACTGGTTATCCAAGTTTTTCATAGAAATATCAAATATCATCTTCTCAAGAACCACTGGGCCAGAAAAGCTGAAACTTATGTGGAAGCATCCTAGGGTATTAAAAATTCTAAATAAAAAGTAAATTATTGAAATCTTTAACCCCCCCCCCCCCTTTCCAAGTTTCTCAGATGAGCATTTTGGAAGATATGCCTCTTCTTTGACACATTAGTACTTGTAAGCTCATGTTGAGTGATTTTGTAAAATTTAAACAATTTTTTATTACAGTCACTTTTAGTGTTGGAATTCAAATATTAAAACCTGAATTTATGATAATTTTCCAAGCATTTGAAAACATAGTCTGGGAATCTGACAAAAATTTGGCATTTATTTCCATCAGTTTTGATATATAGAAATAGATATGAAAGGTTTATTGAATTTTTATTAATCATAAGAACTTGATTAAGAAAAGAATGTAAATGAAACTTTACACTTATGTAACATAAGCAGGGCTATAAAGGGGCTTTATTAAGCACCCTACCCCCTTTTATTTTGCAAAGATAGACATTATATAGGATTTGAAGAATGGGGTTTACCTTATTTGTTGGTTTAGCCCCTTTTCAAATTGCTTACAACACATGTGTCTAAAATGCTATGCTTTATCCTTTACTGTAGATACAATTGACGTAGAATATTGAAGTGTTAAGTAATTTTTTTCAGGGTTAGCTGGAAAAAAAAATCTTATCAGTAACTTACCCTGGAAGTATCATACAGACGTATTGTATCACCTACAGATGCCCCCTTGCACAGATAGAAGTTGTTAACTTTGAACATTTGTCGGAACTTGAGTGGGAAGGTTAGTAACTTGATACTGTCATTGTAAAACACGTAACACAAAGCAAACTCTCTCCTAGATTGAATATTTCCAATCAAATATACTTTCGCATCTAATCCTTTTGTGTTCATGATTTCTGAGTTTCTGAGTCCAAATTGAAACATGTATGATATTTTTACACAGTTAACCCTTATATATATACGTAAGATGGACAGTGAAGTAATTGTAATAATTTATGCAGCTGCCTTATATGGCATAGCCAATGAAATTTTATTGTTTTTATCTTGCTTTCATTTTATCTTAAGTTTGATCTGTGATTGGTTGAATGTGTAATTTAGTTCACACCCCCAGCCATGTCAATCATATTAGGCTTTATATTGTGGACATAGAATAATCTAGAAATTGTAAAGCAGTTACATTAATGAGAAATTTTAAGATTATACAATTATTGCACTGCTATGAATTCAGAAAAAAAATCAATCATAATTTTTCAGGACAGATGATACAATTTTTTTTCCTTCAAGATATTGAAATTAAGTAACTACATGCTAATTCTATGTTGATACTTGTAAAATAAATTAATTTATTTTTTTATCTAGTTCGTAGTTGTGCACCTTGCATTAACATTTGAACATTTACATCTTCATCTCTGCAAACACTTAACTAATTACGGCCCCGCAAGGATTTGCGGGTGCCCTATAGTAATCACTCTGTCTGTCTGTGTGTCTGTCTGTCTCTCACTCTTCCGTCCACAAATTTTCTGTTTTTTTTCTAAAAACTTTTTTTATGGTTGCCCAATCAAGTTCAAATTTGGTATGGTAGTTCGTTTGGCAGAAATACATATTTTGATGCTTAGTTTGGTTCTCTATTTCTTCTGGTTTGGAGCTGGGATGGTGGGGTAAATTTCTTAACTATGCATAAGAATGAATGGGCAACTTTTTTTATGGTTGCCCAATCAAGTTCAAATTTGGTATGGTAGTTCAGTAGGCATAAAGACATATTTTGATTATTATTAATTCTTAAGGTAGTTGTATAAAAACCACATTCTATCATTAATACTGAAAAAGTTCTTCTTGTAACTTTAGAAGAAAATGATTAGAGAGGTAGAATTAATTCCTTGGGATTAATTATCTAGCCTGCTGCAGAAAATTTAGTAGGCTTTTCTTTATCTGTCACTTTAAGATAAATGAAAATCTGTCTGCAACTGCTGTTTGGTTGAAGTTATATTTGCATTCATTGATCGAAGGCTGGCATTTTATACAAGATAAGCTTCATAATAGTGTAAATATATATTTAATGTTTAAGTTTTTCTTTATTGCCTAATGTAAATAGAAGGATACACGTATTATTTTCAGGTTTTTGAATATTCAGGAATTGTCTTAAAATTTTAAGAATACAGTTGCTGTTGCTTATTTTTTTCATACATTTTTTAATCATTCCGTAAGCTTCACCCTTATAATTCTACCACATGGCGGGGCCCTTGCTGAGTGGTCAGTTTTCTAGTTTTAACCATTTTTAGCACAATTAAAGCATATGTTAGTGAAGGAGAACAAGAATTGTGAATTACTTCCCCCTGTGGCCTGAGGGGTAGCTTGGGCGAAAACCATTAAAATTATGCAATCTTTAAATATCTTCTATACTTCTGAACATCAATTAGTCGTATTGTTGTAATTTGTTGAGCACAAAGTCCTCTACCAAAATTGTGAAATCATGACCTCATAGTCGGGGGGTTCTTGTGCTAGGGCATGGGTAAATAGATTATATAGTGAAAATGCATCATTATACCCCCGGCTTTAAAAGTGGGAGGGTATATAGTAATAGGGATTTCCATTCGTCTGTCTGTTACACTTTTTCTCTTATCCGCAACTCCTCTTATACTACTTAGTGAAATTTAATGAACTTTCACAGAATTTTTATTACATATTGTCATTGTGCACCTGCTATTTATCTTTTTTATTCAACACATATTTTAAGTTTTCCAAGACCAAAGCAAAACATGGGCATTGCCATTATATGTTTACATATGAATTTACATATAGAAGCCTCTTAATATAAAATTTGAAAGGACAAGTTATTCCTCTTTACACATTACCGTGAAACAATATACCGGGTATATCAACACGTACATTATGGGAGGGGGGGTATTATTTAATGAGCTCATTTTTCACAGTACCTCTTGTTTCTTTAACAATTTTCTTCTCTGGTCCTGGGCATTATATAACACCTCTTGTTCATTCAAAGTTTCACAATAATATTTTATAATGTAAAAAAAAAAAAATTAAACATTTTCAATAAGGAAAGTATAAGGTACAATTTTAAATACAATTTTTATTCAATTTGGATATTTGAATTTTCCATTCTTTTATAATGAGAATATGTAAAATATATCCAGGCATTTATTAGCTCACCTAAGCCGTCAGCTCAAGTAAGCTTTACTGATCAAAATTTGTTTGTTTTCTGTACTCATACTTATTGTTGTTTTAAACTTTTCACATTTTTCATCTATTTGGTAAGGTTCAATAGACCAATTTCAACCAAACTTGTCACAAAGGATCCCAAAGAAAAAAGTGGTCTAGTTTGTTTAAATAAGGGCCATGCCATCTTCCAAGGGGAACTAATAATGACGAAGTGAAAAATTAGTGTTGTGTTTTAAAAATCCTCTTGTAGAGAACCAATGGGTCAGTAAAGATGAATCTCATATGGAAGCCTTATCAAGCAGTATTGATTCCAGATTGTTCAAACCATGATTCTCAGGGTTATGGGAAAGTGTCAGTTAGTATATAAAATTAAAGTTTTACATATAAGAATACAGGGCTCAACATTAGGGCACGTCCGACCGACTCAGACTAGTAAAAGTTAGGTCCGGTCTAGTTTATTTTGTTTCATGGTAGCCTGACTGGTCGTGTAAAAATATTTCGACCAAAGTTCAATTAAAGCAAAAATTGCAACAAATTTACAGATTAATTAAATTTTTCTTGTTTATTGATCAGGTTTGGCTTTCATTTTTTGATCCCAACTAAAAAATTATAAACTTAAAGAAAATAACATTTGTTTCC
Source organism: Saccostrea cuccullata (assembly GCF_032062105.1). Taxonomy (NCBI): domain Eukaryota; kingdom Metazoa; phylum Mollusca; class Bivalvia; order Ostreida; family Ostreidae; genus Saccostrea; species Saccostrea cuccullata. The sequence continues at coordinate 648 of NW_026924144.1, read as the reverse complement.
TGTAGGCCTATTGCTGTAAAAATTTTCATTTTCGCTACATAGTCATTACCTTACGTTACCGCTATATAAAAAAGTATACATTACCGCTACATCTTTCATTAGCCAGCCACTTATGCATGTACAGTACAACCTATACATATACATGCATAAGCCCTGTTCCTCCTGCTCACCACAGTGAGATGAAAGTAGGACTTTGTACAGGATGTTTTTTTTTTAATTAAGGTAATTTCACACTCCTATGATGTCAAAGGTTTTTGCAAAAACTGTAATTAGTTTAAATTCACACGTTATAGAAAAATATCTCTTGGAAGAATGCTTTACAATAGGTGTAATGATAAATATTGTTTAGTTAAAGAATTCAAAAAATGCATATTTTCTATATTTAATCAATTATTCAATCTTTAAATAATGTTTACAAGGGCAATAACTCCTTCTAAGGTCTCTTCATTCAGGCATTTGCTTTTCTGTAAAATAGTTTACCTGATATTCACAATTCAAAAGTATCTTTTAAATAGGAAGTACTTAGGAACACTCAGCATCAGAATTATGCATATTAACCAGTTTTTACATGTTTTTCTCAATAATTTTAACAAAGAATGTACAATTTTTTGATGTCGATATACACTTCTGTTTATTTATGTTTTGCAT
>NW_026924143.1:0-22705 GCF_032062105.1 Saccostrea cuccullata | reverse complement strand
TTTCCTAATTCCTGAAGTTGAAAATATGTTGCATCTTCCACGTTGTTTCAACGTTGAAATCAAGAGACAGTCAACTTTGCATTTTTAAACCTTGTTTTAACTCTACATAGTCAGAAAATACTCAACGTTGAAAACATGTTGAATCTTCAACGTTGTTTCAACGTTGAATATCGACGAGCATTCAACGTTGAAAATATGTTGCAGCTTCAACGTTGTTTCTAAGTTGAAATATCAAAGAACATTAAACGTTGAGAATATGTTGCAGCTTCAACGTTGTTTCAACGTTGAAATATCGACGAACATTCAACGTTGAAAATATGTTACAGCCTCAACGTTGTTTCAACGTTGAAATACCGACGAACATTCAACGTTGAAAATATGTTGCAGCTTCAACGTTGTTTCAACGTTGAAAAAAGGTTGAGGATTCAACGTTGAAACCTCAACGTTGAAACAACGTTGAAATATAGTTGATCAACGTTGCAACCTATATTCCACCTTCTTTCAACGTTGAAACAACGTTGCATGCCTGCGGGGAGGTATATTTCCTCTTGCATTACTTTTAATTTGCCTTTCATTCTAACAAACAATCTGTCCGTTTTCAATTCGCCAATGCACCATTCTGAATAAAAAACATTCGGTATTTATTAGATTTATACGAGGGTTGTTCGAAAAGTTCGTGGACGATGTCCATCTTCGTTATATTACTCACCGGAAATTTAGAACAAGCACATTATAATATGTAAAAATATTTGTTTTATTGATGTGTGAAGTTTCATTCCATTCGATTTAATACAAATATATTTACTTCATTTAAAAATCAACATGTTTAGTACCCGTGGAGCACACAAAACGGCAATGCATGACGTCAAAACATAGCGTAGAGAATTTGTAGTAGATACTATACCTACATGTATACATTTCACACAAAATATTCCAATGCCCATTCATTAAATTCTTTTTCTAATACTTGACATTTATTTTTTAAGAATTGATCTCATTGTTCAATATCCTTTGTTAAGATTTCAATTTCCTTAACTCTGCTTTCACAGGATAAGCAACTTTGATGCGCCTTAAACCCCAGTCACATTTCCAAAAACGACCAACGGCCGATGGGTTTGAGGCAAAAATGGGATTTTTCGGGTGACAGTCGTCACTTCCTCGGCCGTTGTCTTGCCCGATTTTGACCTCTTTTTTAGTCGGCCGACCAATTTTGTGTCCATCGGTCAAAGTTATAATTTTTCTGCGTCGGTGGCCGATTTCTTCTATTAAATTTATCTGTCGACCAACCTTCGATCATCGTCCGACCCTCGGCGCTCAGTTTATTATATCGGTCGTCCGTCGTTTGACAATAAAGGTGTCTAAAGACGGCTAAAATCAAACTGTAGCTCAAAGCTCGATGATCGGGCGACGATTGGCCGACTTGTGAATATTTAATCTATAAAGGATTCACAACACAAACAAGATGTTGATGCATGGATTGATACATATTTTTTGAATGGAAATAATATTCAGAAATCCTAATTATTCTTTGCTGCTAATATATACACCATTTCTCGTTTTTTATGTAATTCTATACAAAATTTTGCACACTTTTCAACATTAAGCTACAATCTTACAAAATTTTTCCACCTCGCCTTGCAAACATTACTCACATCACCTATCTGAATATAGATCTATGAAAAATAATGCTGATTTCTAAAGAAAAAAAAGATTCGTTGTGTAATTTATCCAAGTCATTGGTGTTCCTAGGAGTTAATGTGACTGCTCCGTGTCGCCCGATACTCGTGTCGACCGATCATGTTTTTTAGCCGACAAGACCAGAAAAAAAATTGTCGCCCGACCATCGGCTTAAATGTGACCTAGGCATTAGTCTTTCATTTACGTTTCAAATTCTTAAGTTTTGTTCAGATGTTTACAGTAAAACCGTTACTTCACAGGTCATGCTCATCCGATACAGAGTCTTTGTAGCTCAAATATTGCCTGTACTATTAGTAAACACATGCACAACTCGCTTGTGACATATTTTCTTGATTCCTTCAACATTTTTATAGTTTATTCAGGATTTTTCCTGAGAAAAACACAAAATTGCTTCAGTATCTAATGCTCCGTGACGTTCTAATACGTCATCGTTTTTGTCGTTTTTAATGAGGACTACTTATCTCCTCAATTTGATTTTTTTTCAACAAAGCAAAATATAAAAAAAATAATTTGGTACACGTATCAATGTAACAATTCTTAATTTGAATTTCTAGGTTGTTTTTCGTTTTTTTCTTTATTTTCTCTATATTTTACAGAGAATATGGCTATAGACATTATTTATCATATTGTCTGTAACTGACTAAATTTTGACCTGCTCCGCGATCCGATTTTTGCATTTTTAAAATCCGGATAAGTTTTAAATAAATCGTAATATTTTGAAAAAATTAATACATATCATTTGGATTTATTGTTAAAATATTTCTACCAAATTTGGATAACATATGGCGTCAAATAAAAAAGATATGACAATTGTCCATGAACTTTTCGAACAACCCTCGTACATGACAATAAAACAGGAAGGAGGAGAAATAGCATTAGAATAGCATTTATGAGTAGATTAATGCCATGTCTTTTATAAAACTACACTGGTCATTTTAGCCTTGTTTTGAATGGCGTTTAAAGCGTGAACAGAAGGGTTAAGATAAATGTTCGTTCTCCACGCTTCGACCAACTAAAGAGAGAATCCCAGTTAGTGGGTGCTTGTTTGCCCAGCGTCGAATTAAAGAAATTGAAATCACAAGATAAGACTTTAAAAACCAAGACCCTGTGTTACGATAGTCTTCACAAAAAGAAGTACTTTAATGCCAATCAATAGACTTTTACTCATGTATGATAACGTCTGTATTTCAGTGCAAAATTAATTTATCATGTGGTATTTTTTAACAAAATTATCTACATGTACAAGACTCAACAGTGTATCATAAATTTAGCACAAAGTAGGATTGATTTTAGAATTTGTTACGATTCTTTTTTTTTTTAAAAACTCTCTCTTCATGTCGAATCTTCGTAGCTCTTGGTGTCCTTCTTTAATTCAACATACTTATTGCAGAGTGTCCACTGGGTACCTTTGGTCTTAACTGCACAAATGAATGTGTTAAAGGTTATTATGGGAAATTTTGTCTATCAAAGTGTGACTGCCCAGCAGAAGAATGTGATCTCAGATATGGCTGTCCAAAGGCAAATACTGGTAACTATTATCAATAGTATTAATTAATTTGTTAACACAACCTGTATATCCGTGAAATATTTTAAGGACTAGAATTATCATCATAAGGGTTTTCTTAAATGCATAAATATATATAGTACATTTCGGATAAGACCTTAAAAACTGATGAGGTCCTGTATCGCATAAATCTTTAGCACGAGAAAGAACTCTCACTGCATGCTCAATATTCCCCGAAAAATTTTTGCCCTTCGTCAGTTTTTGTTGTCTCTGTTTGATTGTAAATCCTTGATGAAGACTGAAAACAATAATCTATTAAATATGCTACGCATTAAATGTACTTGCTTTCTCCTGCTTGGCACGTTATATTGTTCTTTTTACTAAATCTTCGTAATTCTGAAAAAAAAAAACAGAGACTAATTTGTTTTATGATTTAATGATCCTAAATACGCAAGGCAAGTAAACTAAGTTTCTTTGAGTCCTATTTCAAAGCAATGGAAGAAAATCTGATGTTTTACCTTAGATCCTGGTAAAAAATATATCAAGACTCTTTGCTCATCTGAGTAAAGAATAAATGTAACTTTTAAATCCAAATGCTTATTTCAATTTCAAATGTAATTGACTTTGATAATATGAGATAACAGAGTATCTTTCCTGTAGGTTCTCGAAAATAAAAGCCTCATCATCTTCTGTTACAAATCAGGTGTATACAGATCAGGCAGGTATGATCATGAATAATTGAAAATTATTCCAAAGGCGATTTATTTTTTATAAAATAATAATTGTTTGACGAAAAAATCATAATAGTGAAGAGAACAATTAGTTGATTTTAATTCCTTTAAAAAAATGTTAAAAGGCAGTACTTACTAATTACGTAGATAAATAAATTTGCGGCCATTTTATTGGTATCATGCATGTTTTTCAATAAATATGTTCGTATTATGTTTATATGGATGACAGTTACAATAGAGCAATGGCAATTATGACAAACGCGCTTTCTGTTAAGTAGAAAACCAGGAGGAACATAGATACGAGAGTCGTAGAAGCTCGTCCTCCACAGAGACTGAACCTGTTCTACAGAGGACACCAAATCATCAAGACCTGAACAGCTATACAGATCTAAGGTTCTCCCAGATGCAGCCTATGTATGACAACTCAAAGGACGAGGAAATTGTCCAGGAACCTAGAGCACCATCTGTTGATTCTCTCCCATCTCCAAGAAAGATAAATGGCAATAAAAATGAAGTAAATGACAACAATGACGCAGATCATGATGAGGCATACGAACGATATTTTGAACACGAAGGATACAACGTCTTGTCTCTACGTACACCTTCAATGGAGAAATCAATGACTCTGAGATCTTTAGATGCTTCATTCAAACTCGAGGACAATGCAGAGGGTATGCATGAAGAATATGACTCGATGGAAATGAAAGAGAAACAGAAAGAAGAATGCGCGTCAGAGTTAGGGATAAAGCAAAGTGAATTCTCTAAAAAAGTACTCAGCCAAAAAAGTTCAATAGATGAAACAATTAAAGATTATATAGAAAGTGCCCAACTGAATCGAAAACTTGGGATGATAAAAGATAATGAGACAAGCGCTTTAAATTCGATATCAAAAAGTAAAAGTTTTACCGCCCGAGAGTCGGATCGCCCAAAGCGTTTTTCTTCACGTCCTTATAGTTTGGCAAATAGCAGTTGGCGTAAACGACACACCGCTGGGTTGTCGAAACTTAGCAGAATATCAGATTACGAAGAAGTGTTTTCACTAGAAGACGAAGAATGTGATGGAGATAAACCTAAATGCTCAGACAGTAATATTCAAAGTAACAATGAGAGTTCCGATAACCAATCGATGGTGACTGTATCTATCGAAAATGAACATAAGAAACAGCCAATTTCCCCTGAAGACAAAGAAGATGAGTTTGAGAAACCATACGAAGAAATAGATTTATTGGAAAATGAGTCGCATATCAATACAAAAGAAAAGGACGGAAGTTTTGAACCTGATCCGTCAGATGCATACAGTCAGGTTCAGAAACGACCACAGCTTCAGTTTAATGACTCCAGTACGCTGTCTGTGGAACTGCTGAATGAGGAAGGAAAACTAAACACTAAGATGTAGCTCAAAGTCATTAAAAAGAAAACGAAGCACTAAGATGTAGCAAAATTTCAATTCAAAAGATGGCTGTATTTTTCAAATAACATACATTGTAAAAGAGAACGATATTCAAAGTAATAAACTGTTATAAATACTTGTTATCTGAAAATTTTGAAAACAAAAACAAATCATAATGTGTCAGCTGTCCATTGATTGTCAATTGTTTTTAACACGTTTTTCGTGCAATTTTCATAAAGCTATTCAAGGGGACTCTAGATCTATCATTTCAACAAATGTTTTTTTTCGCATTTTTCGTATAGTATAAGTATTTAGATCGTGGTGTTCGTATGTACCTTGTGCCTTTTGAAGTATTTGGAAAATAAACACAATATACTAGTATTTCAATAGTGCTGAAGTATTTCCATGTACACATAGAGGTAAATAATTAATGTTATCGATTGTAAGTGTTTTACAGGAAAAATCAAACTGCGTACCTGCACTCGTTCCAGGATATAAAATAATGATTACTGGTGTAAGGAATCTAATTAACTGAAAAAAATGAAATTATTGAAAAAAGTTTTATATTATATTATTATATATATATTAATAAAGTATTTAAAACTGGTGTTCGTATGTACGAAATATCCTTTTGAAGTAAATTAAAAAAATAAACACAAGGAAATAAAGTACTCAAAAGTTGAATGTTTACTGTCCATGTACACATTGAGGTAAATTTAATGTTACCGATATACAATGCAAATTAAGCCTTTTACAAAAAATTAATTACAGTTTTATTCTTTATCATTACTCTTTTTTAGGATATAAAATAACGAATATTGGTGGAAGGAATCTAATTAATTAAAAAATGAAATTACTTTAAAAAATCTAGGGAATATTCCGGATATGGTAGAATAAAGTTTAAAAACTTCACTATCATGTTAAATGTCTTAAATTAAAAAAAATAAAACAAAGGAAATTGAAAGTATCAAATGTTTTGTGCCCGTACACTGTTTAGGTCCTGCATGACAATAAATACTTAGGCCTGTTCTAAATCACTTCAGTTTTATTCTTTATCACTTAAGCTTTATTAGTCTATGATAAATGAAAGGGGGTTCAAAATGAAAAACAGATCTGCAACTTACAGAAAACTTATATCATAATTTGCATGGTTATATCTCTTTAGCGTAAGTAAGTTGAAGATAATGAAATAATGACCAATCTCCCTTTATTTAACATTTAAAAATAAACATATTGAGATAACGAACAGTATTCGAAACGCTAAAACAATATAAAAGAGGAGCAGAGCAAACCTCCAAAACATCAGAGGTGGGATCAGGTGTGTCAAATATGCCCCATACTCCTCACAAATGTAGTAGTTAAACCTGAGGACAAAATATAAAAAAATATGTATAAGAAAGTCTGAATCCTAAAGAAAATTCTACAAAAAAGTTAAAACAAACTTCTGTCACGAATCAGGAGAGCAAACATGGATGAATGAATACATAAGAAGTTGGCTTAAGTACTAAATTCTTGTTGATATTTCACACCCGCCGTGTGCTCTCCTTGTTTTGATTGCATTCGGAAATGCATCAGGCTATCAAGGATATTGAGAAGATCACCTTTTTGCGTTAATTAGAATTCCTTAAGGTTGTATAGAGAGGTTATTACAATTTGAGAAAATTCTAAAAAGTTTATAAAAGTTGCAATTTCAAGTTTGATTTTCCTGAAAATTAAGTGATCTATAGTGTTAGAATGTATTTGCTGACAATGTCATTAAGTAGTTAATTTAATGGTTATTTCAAATTATATATTTGATATATATAAAATACATGGTTACTGTCTGAAAGAAATATAAGCGATTGAAAATTGGGCGAACTTTTTAAGAAAACGTGATAAAGGGCACATTTTATGACCATAATTAGCATTTCACATGTGAGAAAAATATCGTTATGTTTTTCTGCAATAAATTATCATGTATTTTGAGTTTTCCTGCAACAAAATTTTACATTTAAGCGTTAAAAATCAAGCTAAAATTTAGGCAACATCCTTTCTGTCAGTTGAAACTATGGCGCCATGAGCAAAACATGGATGCTGAATTCGTAAGAAGTTGGCACAATGCTTCTGAAACGTTGATTGGTCAATACATCACGGCGTGGCTTTATTTGATTGCAGTGGAAAATCGGATAAATCTTTGGATTTATTAATAATATCCTTTAATAATTTGTAGGTCAAATGAAAACAACAACTCGAAATTGGATACATATTTAAATTAAAAAAAACAATGAGCTTATATATACCCCCGCCTCCTATAATGTCCATGTGTTGTTATATATTGTTTTACGGTAATGTGTAAAGAGGAATAACTCGTCCTATCAAATTTTATCCATAAGCTTCTATATGTGACGTCATAGGTAAACATATAATGGCAATATCCATGTTTTGCTATGGGAAACTTAAATTACGTATCGAACAAAAAAGTAAAATAGAAGGTGCACAATGGCAATATGTCATAAAGATTCTGTGAAAGTTTCAGTAAATTTAACTCAGTAGTATAAGAGGAGGTATGGATAAGAGATAAAGCGTAATAGACGGACGGACGGACGTGCAGACGAACGGAAATACCGATCACTATATACCATCCCACTTTTCAAGCGGGGGTATAAATTTATATGTAGGTAATAAGGGAATATTTGAGAAATCAATATCTATTTAGTAGAGTATGCCAGGGAGGTCAACGATTCTACGAAACGCGGGATAATTTATGCATACACAATGTAACGTGTTTTGGACATGTATCTTTATAATTCTATTACACAGAAAAAAAAATGTAAATTCAAAATTTTAATAATAATGTTGATTAATTGATTTGATATACACGAGGCCTCCCATGTCAATTTCAATAGTCCCAGCCCACTGATGTCAAACACAAAACCAGCCGCACGAAATTTACGAAATATTAACATCTTTTACTCAGAAATAAAGACTGGGGCACAACATTTTTATTTATATAAGGCCTCTTTAGCTCCGGGTCATCGGTTGGCAAAATTGTTATTCAGGTAGAATGATCAAGAAATCAACTCAACTAATTTTCTCAAAGTTTTTTCGGAAAAAAATAGAATTGGAAATATTCCCTCATATATATGAGATGTTGACAATACAAAATGTAGTCATCAATTTCTTTTATAACATTTAGTTTTCAGGTTACCGTTAACGTCTTTTGGTAGTCAACTTTTGTAACCTGATTACTAAGTCAGTCTCTATGATACTCTTTCTCCCTTTGAGAAACTAGATGACAATTTACTCGTAATATCACACAAAACATCCTTAAGAAAGTGGCGAGGTTGGTTTTGCACTTGAAATTAATACATCAAATAATTTTTGTCTTGGCTGCTTGTTGACACTCCTTTGATTAAGATGACTCGGAATGTTTTACATCTTGGTCAGATACATATGCGCATGTTAAACATTTTAATTTCAAAATCTGAAATTATATTTATTTCATATTTATAAGACTTACACTCGATCCAGCTGCTAGCAGCATAACTTAGGTCGAGAAGAGAAAGGCCTGGGTAGATAAGACTCTTGAACAAGTTCTTCATTCAATTGTTTGTCTTTTCATTGACGCGGCTGTTTTATTATATTATCTTTTTTATGACCTCTTTTCAACACTATCTAAACATTTACTCCTTATATCACCTAAAAAACATTACCATTAAAGTTCTGAAAATGTCACTTTTTGGCATTTTATGTATTTTACATGCTACATTTAGAGACGAGAAATTATTATTAACGATTTATTTTTTAAAATTTTCTTATTTCCTTCATCATCTCCATGTTCATCATCATCATCATCATCATCATCATCATCATCATCATCATCATCATCAATACAGAGACTGCATTCTGGAAAATCTCAAATCCGTATAAAGTATTCACATCTGGTTGTTCACGTGTGCTCGATAAAACATTTCCGGCTCCACCTGACGAAGAACTTCCAGGAAATTCGAATCCATCTCTCTGAGTTTCTTCATACAGAAAGTAAGCATTTACGTTCTGATCTATTATTTGATTACACTACACTTTACCGTAATATGATTCTTTTTAAAATTAATTGAGGTTTGAGTATTAAGCCTGCAATTTTCTTTTAGAAATGTATTCACTGAGCAATATTTTTCTTCAATAATCCTTATTTTGATTAAAAAAATCTTTAATTAAAGTATTTATTTTTAATGTTTACAGACAATACAATATTCTTACCAGCTGGTTCTGTAGTGAGCCGATCGGAAGGAGCAAAACAATCACGTGGCCTTGAAAACCTACAGGAAAAATTTCACATTAATCAGTCAAAAATAAATAATAGTTATAGTAAAAAAAAGAATGCTAGTTATAATGCATTATATTGGTAAATAATTCAAAAGTATTAAAAAAAATTCAATAGTTTCACTTTGCCCACATTACCAGGATCTCAGATAGAAGAGTAGACCAATTAGACTCATTGTAATTACAGCTCCAACCAGGGCATACGTCAGGTTTGTCCACTCACTAGGACCCTCTCTGTATTTTCCTTTGAAAGAAAACAATACTTAATTAAAGCTAATTTTCATAACATATACATCTTAACAAAAACAAATATACATCAATGTTATTAATGTAATTGAATTGAAAAAATTGAAAGTGTAATAATATGTAAAAAGTGCAAATAAAGAACAGTGATCGTTAAAAAAAAATATCAAAACAATACAAATATATGAAGCAGCGGGCAAAAAGCAAGGGCCCTTGAATTTTTTAGAGATGGGATCAAGTTCCAAAGAGAAGAGGGTAAAGAACATAAATTTACAGATTATACAACATTTTATAAACAAGTTAGACACAAAACATTTAGAATTACCCATGGTTCCTATTTGACAGCCATATCTTACATCACACCTTTCTATAGGACAGTAACACTCTGACCTACAGAGTCTTCCGTAAAAACCCTCCACACAACTTCCAGTGCAGTTTACACCATAAGTTCCCAATGGACACTCTGTAAAATGAAGTTTGATATAAAAATGTTTTCAAGAAAAGTCCACAACTCAATTTTTTTTTCTTTTGGATCACCATTACATGAATTTACATCATTTGAACTCGTAGATTAACTTATCTGATCATTGGTCATTTGCAAAATTATTTTGTTAAAACAAATTCTGATTGCACACACAAGTACTCTGAAGTTGACATCAAAAGATGCTTGAGTTTCTGATTGACAATATCTATTTGGTTTTGGAGACCTATTAGAATTGACATGGTAGCAATTGTGCTCTTTTATAAGAAGATCTATTTTTATACTCACATAGACCAATTTTTGTGCAATATCTTATAGAAGAAAACACTTGCTGTGGCCTTCAACTCGATATTTTGATATATCGACAACGTATTGTCAATTAACAATTAACAATGGTTATTTCCATTCATACATAGATACGATATATTCTGGTTAGCTTGAGATAAAAGATACCACAGTGTATGACACATCTGTTTCATATTTTGATATTTTACTTGAAAAAGACGTTAATGGTAATCTTAAGATCAAGCTATATAATAAACGTGATGTCTTTAACTTTTCTATCGTCGACTTCCCATCCTTATACAGCAATATACCTTCATCACATGCATACGGTGTGTATATATCACAGTTGATTCGATACGCAAGAGAATGCTCTACGTATGAACGATTTCTAAAACAAGGTAAACTATTGACAAGAAAGTTGATGAAACGAGAATAGTCTCGTTTAAAGTGATCATTTCATAAGTTCTAGCACAAGGTGGGTGTAACCGGTCAGAGGGGATGCTCACTCCTCCATGGCACTTGATCCCACCTCTGATGTTTCGGAGGTCTGTGTTTTCGCTGCTCCTATTTTGTATTGTTTTATGGACTTTGATATTGAGTGCTGTTCGATATCTCCATATTCTTCTTACTATGGTTGATTCTATTCTATTTTTATATCACGACAAGGAGCACACGGCGGGTGTGACCAGTCAGCAGGGGATGCTTACTCCGCCATGGCACTTGATCCTACCTGTGAGGTTTCAGATCTCTGTGTTTGCTCTGCTCCTATTTTGTATTGTTTTATGGACTTTGATATTTAATACTGTTCGTTATTGCCATACCCTTCCTCAAAAGAACGTCTACTATGTCTTATTATTAAGACATTTAAGCCATGGCACCTGATTCCACTTCTGTTGTTTCGGATGTCTGTGTTTGCTCTGCTTCTGTGTTATATTATTTTATGGACTGAAGTAGTAAACAATATGTTCGTTATTTCCACATCCTTCATTAAGGGGCAAGTGATGCGTGTAATTTTGCTAGATCCATATACCTTGATCTGATGTACTCTTCTTGAAGTGGAAATGTCCACAAATGACAAACTGTAAGCATGCTCAAAAGTCTTGATAAACAAAACGATTTGTAAGCAGAATACGTGTTAAAACACAGAAAAAATCAGGTGTCATGTAAAAGTAAAATCAAAACAATATTTTCACTTCCGGTTTTATCTTAAATGGAAACAAGATTCCTTAGGTTTGTAAACAATGAACACCACATCTATTTCCAATGAGTAAAAATCATCCTTAATATTATTTGTGTGTGTCATCACGCCTAAGTTATTGCTTATTAAGGTATTTTTCTATGATGTTTGTTATATCTTTGGAATATCTGTTGAACCACCATATCAATAATATAGATAACGATACGCTGTCTGCTTTTAAAAATAATGAAATTTATTGTGCTTACCTAGGCAATCCCCTTGCGAACTTCTGTAAAAATTAAGACAGCACCTGTAAACATGTTAGAAGAGAAAATTTAATGTAGAATTTTTCAGTAACTCTAATTCTTATTATTTCAGATGTACACATAATCCGTAATTTGCATTATATCATTATTTGGGTAAAAGCTCTATTATGTTATATCTAATAGCATACCTGTCTCCACATAATACACTGCAATAAATCTTCAAGTTGGGTAAGACTATCATATGATACAATATCAGTCCTTTAAAATGATTGTTTTTTTTTTAAAACATTAATAGAAAAATCTGCATTAATTGAAATATATATATCGGTATTAAATATGTATAAAAATTATAAAATTTTTAATTAATATATTTTTTTATTATTTCCTGGGCCCTTGTAATGCAAATGCAGAATAACATTTTCATATATTCATTCTTTTACTTGGCACCTATTAACTTGAAAAGGAAGTGATAGAACCGCCGCTAACAATGATTAGAAATCAATTTTTAAGAAGGAAATATTAGCAGATGTGGTATATAGGAAATAAAAACAATTGTGAAAATAGAAAACAGGATGTAATTGTAACACGATCAATTGTTCGTCAATATGCATATGATTTGTAGGCTTTTTTTTTGCATAAAGATTTAATCTTCACATAATTCAAAGAAATAGTATCATTGAAAATATCGAACAAATGCTCTTTGTCTGATTATTATTTATAGTTAACTACATGTAGCATTTTAAAAATTTCATGTTAAAATGACAATGTCTCTTCATGAATGTAATGCCTTAATTGAGCTACATTTATGTAGAATGTTTTTTTTTCGCGAACTTTTTTTGCAACAATCACTCTACGCACAGACATAACTAGTTTCTTCAAAAGTTACCATGATTCTATTTTCCATCACATATAATGACGGAGCTGGTATTTATATCATTATTTAGACTTGGTTCCTTGATACCCACCTCAACTCACAGTCCATTAAATTTTTTTATTACTAAGGAGAATCCTTTGGGGTTTCCTGAACTGTTATACGATATATTTTTGATACATTTTAGTCATTGAATATATTTAAATCATTGTTTGCATATGTAAAACTAATTGGCCAAGAAAGACAACTCTTAAAACCATCTTTCGTATTTAATCAGATATGATTTATATATAGATAAAGTATATCATTGATGGGGTCTTGTTCGAGGGGAACTGGAATCTTCCTAACTCCCTCAGTGATATACTTTTTAACTGTTTTATTATACCGATACAAAAAGAGGATGGCTTTTATTTAGCTTCAAAACTAACAAAAAAATTAACATTAATATATTAGACTTTTATGGAACGCCACACACCTTATAGCATAAAACTATGCATTCATTATGTCAATCTATCATTACGTGAACAACATATCTTTACGTAATGTCATTTTTACATATATTGTGAAAATATCTTTTGCATCATGTCAATGCTGCATTACATGAAGTGAACACATTCTTCCATTATGTCAGCACTTTATAACTTGCAATTGAAGTCCAAAGTTCATTATGTGAAGTGAAAATATGTTTACATTGTTTTAAAACATTATTACGTGAAATGAATGTATCTTTATATTATTTCATTTCTTTAATATGCGAGGTCAAAATTGCATTACGTCAAGTTAATTTCGTTTTACATGTGTTCTATGATTAAATTTATCATATATGCCAGTTAAGTCAAAGTTCATTCCCTTTTGTGAGTGTATATTTCTATAATAACATTTTAGCATTATTACGTGATGTAAATGTATCTTTTTTTAAGCCGAAATCATCACAATGTTAGGTGAAAACATCTTACCTTTATGTCAGTGCTTTATTACGTGATGTAAAAAGGTTTATAACATAATGTGAACATATATTATGGAGACAGTCCCGGCGTTCCATATTATATCAACACTTTATTACATTATGTCAAAACTCCATTCCGTGATGTGGATATATAAGTACGTTATGTCAAATCTTTCTTATATAATTTAAGAATATCTTTATATTGCGTTAACTCCTTATCATGTTGATTCAAATGTTCATTACGTGCTGTAAAATACATTTACATTATGTCAAAGTTGACAACCGTGTTTTCACGACGGGGAAGGGGGGGGGTTTTGATTTTTTAGGACGCCGTTGCATTAGAGACACATTATATAAAGGGGGGGGGGGTCTGGCTTATCTTTACAACTTCCGAATAACTTTATCATAGAAAATGTTCATTGAAGGAGTTTGAAATTCCGCTCCACTTTTTGCTGAAGTATAAGGAAATTTTTTTTTAGGACTGATCGACGTTGGAACCCCCCCCCCTTTCATCCAAATAGGATTTTTGAGTTTGGACGTTATTTTTTTCCTGGTTGACAAACCTCCCCCAACTTTCAAAAACGATGCAACGTAAACTGAACAGGAAAAAGTATTTTTCAACCATTCCAGGAAAAATTAACGAATTCTGTTAATTAAAAATTCTACCAGTCCCTCACTGGTTCTTGAAAAGAGTAGCTAAAGAGGGACGGTATGGTGTTTAAGTTGGGGACCAGGGGGTGAAAACCTGGAAACTCTCAGGCTTTAGTGTTTCTTTTTATATAAAACGTTTCAACTTATTTCAGTTATACTTTATGTGAAACTAATGCAATGTCCTACAAAGTAAAACCAATTGATTAATTTCATGCATATTTTGGTCACTAAAGATAAGAGGGAGGGATCCCCCTCTCCCCACCCAGTGACGTATGAAATACGATGTGTTTACACTTTTAAAAAACAAAAGAAAAGAAAAAGAGAGGGTTAACGACTGATAAAAAGCTTAGGACAGTGTTTTGTAGTTAGATAAGAAGTTTCGGACTTTTCAAAATAAAATTAAAAAAAATTGCTGCATTACACATACTATTTGATTTGCGATAATCATGAGATTAAACGGCCATTAAATTTCGCTCTACTACTAAGCTACCATGACCGGGCCTTAACAGTAAGAAAAATGGACTCAGTGAACACAGTGAAAATTTAATATCACAAGTTGTAAATAATTTTTCATCGTATTTCTGTTCGAAAATGAAAGGAATACGTTGAATGAAGTTTCTAAACACATGTATTTAAATGCCTAGGATTTTTTTTCTCGATCGCGACATGGAAAGTACGGGTATGATAAGTCAATATGCTATACTTTTTACGTTTAAAGTCATCATTTCGTAAGTTCTATGGTCGATACAATAACCGTGTAAGCAAATACAATTTACCATTGACTCTATTGCTGACTGACGTTTTCCAAACCAATTGTTAGTCCATTATTTATACACTGAATTAAGGATGGATTTTTCCGTTATTTCACCATTATGACAATGAGCACACGGCGGATGTGTCCGGTCTGCAGGGGATGCTCACTCCTCCATGGCACCTGATCCCACCTCTGATGTTTCGGAGGTACGTATTTGCTCTGCTCCTATTTTGTATTGTTTTTATGGACTTTGATATTGAATACTGTTCGTTATCTCCATATCCTTCTTAATCCTTCATGGCACTTCCAATTATAATGTTTTATTATTTGATCTTCTTACAATTAGTGGACTTATATTTTTTCTTTTTTATTTAATTTCAATATTTATACAAAATACAGAATGGGAACAGTTGGGGATTATTTTGTTCATAAGGAGAAATATCAACATAACGAATGAATATATAATACAGAATGCTGAAAAGACTTCCAGAAACAATTCTTTTGACGCCATTTTCAGTGGAAATGGCGCGAAATAGCATTTAATATATTCCTGTTTTAAGTACTTTCTTGTTGTTTTGCTGATTGAAAAAACAAGCACGATAAAAACAGAATGCATTATACACTGTACTGACCAATGTACCGTAATACATATCAAACTGAAGAAAGTTAACAAGCATGTCCTAGTAGAACATCAGAAAATCTTAATTTGTTTAAGCAGATAAGGGACATTTTGCAGATGTTTAGGCCATTTCAAAATCCATCAGGGTAAAATGCCTGAATTTCGAAAAGGAATATATTTTGGATCATGTTACTTTTTTACAGCAGCGGGTGACATGAATAGATGTGGAGAAAGGTAATAATTTCATTATCATTGCAATATATATAAAAAAGCCAATTTAAATAATTTTGTATTTTTTTTCGCATTCATATAAATTAATTGTACATTTTATGTTAAGGTGCTGTCTCAACTATTACGAATACTGGAATGGCTCATGCTTAGGTATGTGTTACTGTTTGATTTAATGTCGTATGTGCTATTGTTTAATTCAATGTCATGCAAAAAGTAAAAGCAAATCTTTCATTTCTATAATATAAAAATTCTCCTTAGAATGCCCTCTAGGCACACATGGTGTTAATTGCTCTGGAGAGTGTGTCCCGGGCTATTTTGGAAAGTTCTGTCAAACTAAATGTCGCTGTAAATTCGAATTGTGCAGTAAAGAATATGGCTGCCCGAAAGATAAACATCAGCCAATTGGTAATTACTTTCTTAAATAATTTTGACAATAGCATTATTTCCCATTACATTTCTTTGACAAATTAACTTTATACAGCACCTTAATATTTCGTAATCAAATTTTTAAGAAGGTTTAAAGGCAAGTGAATTAATATGTTATCATGGATTAGATTTTCAAGCTTTTCATTTTACGATATAGATAATCAATGTAAGTTAGATAAAAAAAATTAAAGAGTATATGTATAAAGCTTAAATTTAAGATAAATTTAATAAGCTAAATGTTTAAAAATACCAAAAATACCATCTTTAAAGAATTAGAAATTTGATCCAGGGTAATTTTTCTTTATAGAAGAAGAAAATAATAATGAATTCGAATCAGTAAGCAGTGGTGATGGGATAAATGTAACGTATCTTCTGATTGGATTCTTCACTGCTATTTTTATTAAGGTCTTCCGTCTTCACGGAAGACCTTATAGTGATTCTACTGTTTCTTATTAAGGTCTTCCGTCTTCACGGAAGACCTTATAGTGATTCTACTGTTTCTTATTATTATTAAGGTCTTCCGTCTTCACGGAAGACCTTATAGTGATTCTATTGTTTCTTATTATTATTATTTTTCTTATTTTTTTGACTTTCTAATTTTGTGCAGGCGATTTCTCGAATACTACTGGATGGAATTACGTGAAATTTTCAGGACAGATGTGTTGTAACATGAATTTATTATATCCGAGAGAAAATTTGGAAACTCACTTCCGGTGCCAAGTTACGGACAATTTCCTGAAATTAAAATGACATTTTGTCCGCGATTAAACTCAAAAACGGTAATAGATATCAACATGAAACTTTCAGGGATTATAGATCGTGATATTTACCATCCAGGACGCGACCTTTCGTTCGTCGTCAGTACTTCTTGTCGTAAGGAGAAGCGAATTAAAAAAATCGTATTTTCTAACTTTTTTGTTTTTCAATATTTTTTATTTATTTTTGGAATATTAATAGAGACCCTTCTATTGATGATTACTATATAAGTTTTTTGAATATTGGTTAATCCGAACTCAAGATATTAATATTTGAAAATCTGAAGCGGGTCCAAGATGGCGTCTGCCTCTGTCAACTCCGCCATTTCGCGAGTAGGGGTTTATGGAGTTAGCTAAGCGTTTGACTAAATGATACATGAAAAGTAAAAAAACTACATGGACTTTCACCTATTAGTACGCTGCAATTCAGTGACAATCTTAAAACTTAATTTCCGTTTTACTGCTTTAGTGTAATTGGGCTAGATACGTGTGTGCAATGTGTTAAAAATTTACTTTCTTAGCGTTGAAATAAAATAAAGGCGATAAGAAGTTGTTTAATTTAATATTTAATTTCATTGAAGCTATCACACCTTTTTGATAGATCAGTCCAAAGAATAGGCACGAATATTTACTCTAGGTGTTTTTCGCCAGATTATGAATAGTGACCCGCCTTTTATGATTCTTAGACAGGTGTACTGTTGCAGGTGTACTGTATACATAACTATATTTAGAGCAGTATTCAAAATTTATTAGTTTTTCACAAACGTAACCACTGTGTTTCCCATGCACACTTGAGTCATATAAAACTAATACAAAAGACAGAAATAAGAAAACTTTTTTAAATAAGATCGTCTAATGGAGTTTATATTAACATTCTTTTCTCAAAGATATTTAAAGTTGAACATTGAACATTAATGAAATCTGATTCCTTGACCGTCGAATGGCGAGACATGTCTTTCATCGAACCATTTCTACCTTTTCATGAAGGTGTAAAGAATCGGGTAAGTTCACTTTGGGGATAAACGGGTTATTTAAAAAAAGGTTAAAAATGATTACCATTTCACTTCTTTTGTGTTACTTACCTATATAAGATATAGAATATGTGCAATCTGTTAAATATATTTTCTAAACCTCGAAATTTAGGCTTAACGAACGTTCCTTTTTCTTTATTCTATTGAAGCTATCACACCTATTTAAGGAAACATTCAAAAGAAAAGGCGCGCAGATTAACTTGTGGCGTTTGGCGCGAAATTATAAATTGTGGCGCGCCTTTCGTGATTCTTAGACAGGTGTATTGTTGAAGAAGTATGTTCAAGTACATTTAGAGCAGTGGACTCAAACGCATAATTTAAGCGTGTTGGGAATAAAGAGGAAAAAAGCGTGTCGGATTTTCACACTGGCCACCTGGGTTAAATCCCCTTTGTGACCAAATTTTTTTATCACTTTTTCAGCTCGATTTTAGGTTCTTTTCCTGAAACGGACGGAAAACCTCTCGTTGCTCGCAACGAGATCGTTTCTAGTTATTATTAAGGTCTTCCGACTTCCTTCGGAAGACCTTATTGTTATTCGTCTGTTTTTTATTATTATTATTATTATTCTTTTTTCATAGTTAGGGCGATATCTCAGCTGTGCGTCGACGGATTTGAAAGATTTTAACAGGGATGATGCATCATGAGAATATCTCCAGACGTGTTTTTCATTTTTTCAAAATTCACTTTCGTTCGCAATTTTGGGGGATTTTTGTATTTTTTAAAAGGCGTTTTGTCCAGCAGTTTTCTCAAGAACGACTAAAGATATGAAAGTGAAACTCATTGAGGTGATAGAACATTGAACTCCGTTATGGGGAACGACCTTCATTTTTCGGCGTCGGCACTTCCGGTCGCAAACGGAAGTGAATTCAAAAAGTCCCATTTCTCAACTTTTTTGTTTTTCGATATACTTCTTGAGGATTTACAGGGTTTATAGAGTGTCTTATGAAAATTCTAAATATATGTTCAGTATCTTGATGCATGCATATATTGAAAAGATATGACCGAACCAAACTTTGTCCCACTGTCGGGGGTTCGAATCCGGCCGGGGGCGTTGCAAATATTTTTCTTTCTTTATGTCTTTTTTCAGTTGCAAGTGACTTTTATTTCTTTTATAACACCTATTGAATACGAGGGTTGATCCAAAAGTTCGTGGAATTTCTTCATATTTTATTTATTTTTCAGTGGAATTGGTTGAAAATTACAAATGAAATAATAGACACTTGATGAATATTTTAAATTAAAAAACATTTTAAATATCTTGGATAGTAACTTTATGGCAGTTGCCATAGAAACGGTTGTTTGGAAATACGGGGGAGACATTAACGCGTTTATTATCATTTTAATTCTTAATACGTGAAATAAGAATTAAACCGCCCTATGTGGTATATAAATCGAATATTATGTCATTATTACGATTGCTTGATCTTTTATAAACCTTCGTGTGAAAGATTTACTGATTTTACTGGATATTTAGTTTATAAGTTGATGATTTATTGTTCATCTTTAAGTTGTTAGATAACGTCAAATTTCGGTCAAATCACACGTTTTGTGAAAATCCGGGATCACTCTATCTTAAACGCGTATATTAATGACATAGGCTTGGGAAAAATGCATTTAGTTGCTGGTTTTCCAGTGGCATAAGAAATTTAAGAAAAATAGATCTTCCATGGACGTTGATAAAAGGTATGGTCGCTTTTTAGAGGCTCTGTTTAAGTACGTATCCCCCTAGAAAAATTAAAAGCGTTAATGGACGTTGTCGGCTGCCGTACTGTTCTTGACATTGCTAGTGAAATTGGAACAAAATATGGAAAGATTGGTAGTATTTTGAAATATGAGTAAAAAAATGAAGATAAGTTGGTGCGAGAGGATACCCAATCTTTTCTTGAGAAAAAAATGGAGAAAAAGGCAGCATTCTGTAGAATTACATATTATATTTGGACATTTGGGCGAGATCCATCTATAACGTGACGTGACTTATCTTACTTGACGTAACGTCAAAGTCTCCCCCGGGTTTCCCAACTATCGATTTTCAGAAAGCACTTGTGACCTTATTGGTGATTGGAAAGTGGTGAAATTTTCCAATATTGTAGCATTATGACTCTGTATTAAGAATATGCCTGTTGATTGCTTTCATCAAATCACGATAAAATTTTAGAAAGAAATTCCACGAACTTTTGGATCAACCCTCGTATTTTGCCCATTTTTAAAAGCTTTTTTTTTTTTTAAGATATTTTGAGGAATACCTGTAATTATCATGATATACGTTGAGAGACTGCTGTGAATAAACTTAAACAAAAAAAAATACATTCTGAAATCTATTTCATGGGATGACGCAGCATAGAACTCTAACGAAAAGTCGGTCGGAAGACCGCTTGTTGCTTTAGCAACAAGAACGCATCTAGTTATTCTTATTATTATTATTCTTTTTTTTGACAAAATTTTGTGCAGGCGATTTCTCGAAAACTATTCAGCGGTTTTTCATGAAACTTTCACAAATTATGTGTCATTATATGAAATTGTTACATCCGAAGAAAAATTTGGAAAATTCGCTTCTGGTGCCAAGTTATGGACAGTTTCCTGATTTTAAAATGCAATTTTGTCGCCCCTTTTTGTCGAAAATGGCTAAGTATGTGATATGGAGACTTACTGGAGACGATAGATCATGACTTTCTGGTTTGCAGAATTGCCTTTTTGTGCGTTGTCAGTACTTCCGGTCGTTACGAGTTGCAAATTAAAAAAAATCGTATTTTCTAACTTTTTTGTTTTTCAGTATTTTTCATTTATTTTTGGTTTGTTAATAGAAACCCTCCTGATAATGCTTACTATATAATTTGTTTGAATGTTGATAAATCTAAACTCTAGATATTAGCATTCAAAAATCTGAAGCGGGTCCAAAATAGCGGCTGTCTCAGTCAACGCCGACATTTCGCAATAAGGGTTTACGGAGGCAGCCGAGCGTTTGCCTGAACGAAAGTAACATAAGAATAAATGAAATGTAAAGGAATACTTGGATTGTCACGTCGTAGTTACGTTGAAGTTCTGTGTCAAACTAACGTCTTCTATAATTGGTTTTGGCTGGTTTTCAAAGTAGAAAAAGGAAAGACTAAATGTGCAAATGAAATTCGATACCTAATATCTTTTGTGCATCACGAAAAAAATAGATCTTAAATCATATTCATAAGTAAAACTTTCTCATAAAAGAATATCAATTAATATTGTCAGTATATATCTTAACCACTGGTTTTCCTATGCACGCTTGTGTCGTATTAAACTAATAAATAATACAAAAATAAGAAAACAATTTTTTAAAAGATGGCTTCATGGAGTTTATTTGAGCATTCTTGTCTCAAAGACCTGATTCAAGTTATTGAGCATAAATGATATCTGATTCCTTGACCGCCGAAGGGCGAGCCATGTTTTTCGGCGAAACGTTTCAACCTTTTTCGATTAAGTAATCGGGATAGTTCACTTTGGGGTTAAACAGGAAATTGAAAAAAAATCATAACCGTTTCACCGATTTAGTGTTACATACATGTATACAATATGGAATTTGTAAAATGTGTTAAATATACTTTCTAAACCTCGAATCTTAGGCTGTAAGAACGTTTTTTTTTAATTTCATTGAAGCCATCACACCTATTGAATAGAATATTCCAAAGAAAAGGCGCGAAGATTAACTCGTGGCGTTTGGCACTAAATTTTGAATAGTGACCCGCCTTTCATAATTTTAAGAGAAAAGCACCGTTTCGTTCATATATACAAGTAGATTTAGAGTAGAGGTCCCGATAGCGTAATATTTAGTGCGTTGGAATTTCATGCTGGCGACTTTGATTCAATCCCCCTTGTGTGCAAATCTTTTTTTTTTTTTAATTTTTCAGCTCGATTTTACGTTTTCTTTCAGGAATCGGACGGAAGACCTCTCGTTGCACGCAACGAGTTTCATCTAGTTACCATTCTGTTCCTCTACCTTAAATCAAGGTAACAAACTTAACCTTCAGACCGACGGAATTGTTAGCATGATAACGAATTAGAAATATTTCTTTGAACTTGTGACTCAGTTAGAACAAAGCTGATTGTTGTATTAATACGGGTACTTACATGTATATAGATAGCATTTTGTAAATAGGTTTTACAGACAAAATGCTCTTCAAGAACAAAATTATCAGAACCAAACTATAACTACAGGTACGTTTTACTAGAGAAATATAAACTACACAAAACATTAAGACAATTCTTAAAGCGAAAGAAAAGTTTTTGGCAAAGAAAAGGGAGATGCATTAAACCAGTTGTTATATTAAGGGAACCTGTTGATTTCTTTAAATCCCTGAAAAAAAAAACTCTTTT
>NW_026924142.1:0-22524 GCF_032062105.1 Saccostrea cuccullata | reverse complement strand
GACAAAATAAAAATGGAAATAATCAAAATATATTATTTATGCATTGCCATATACATAATAAACACAATTTAATTGCCCAACTTCTTCACCTGAAGCGAAAATAATCCATACCACGTTACCCTCTAGAATAATTTTTATCTGTTTTTCGTTTATAACACATACTACTAGTATTAGCTGAATTTGAATTTGAAAAATGGTTTATTTTTTGATAAAATCAAGCAATGAAATTCCCTGGGCTAAAATATCACTGCTAAAATGACATTTCAAAATGTTCAGATAGTCCAAAGTGTTTTAAAAAAAAGATATTTTCCATTGAAAAGGGTAAATTAAAAAAAAAAAGGTAACAGCTTCAATGTCCCTGGTTTTGCCCATACTTGCAGTACACAAAATTTCATAAATTTGGAAGATGAAGTTGAATATGATTCATATATCCCAAGTCACAAGTGCCAGTACGTGGTAAAAGTTGCTAATGTCCCGGGTTTTTGGGTATATGCTTTAGACAAACCCAGTGAATTAAAACCTAATTTGAGGCATTCACCCATAAAATTTCAGACTTTGATTTGTACTCAATCTTGACTGTGATAGAGAAGCCAAGAAACAAAACCGATTGCAGAATACATGCCAGCAGTACACATTTAAGTTTATTTTATTGTCTGATTATTAGTGATCTTGTATTTTTTCCATTTTTAGCTAAAATATCAGTCTTTCCCCCTATAATTCATACAAATGAAAAAACGCTATGTCGCCAATACATTTCAATACATTTCAAAGCTATGGTTACTGATATTAAAATTTTATTCCTTGACCCTTTATGTTAATTTTTTTGCCACACAAAATAATATTAGCTGTTATTTTTTTTTAAATTTTTTTTTCTCCGAGTATTTACAAAAAAGGAAATTTGGGAATTGTAAAAGGCGATGTCGCCAACGTATACCTTGCTGGTTAAATGTGCATAACCTGGTCGATTTTTTTTAAACAAACAAAAATTGTTTTAATTAATGAAGAAACATGTCAAAATCATATAAATAAACTTTAATTGGTAAATGAATAACAATTTTTTCAAACAGACCTTGATCATCGCTGTCGCCAAATTTCACCTAACCTACCGTAACAGTGTTTGAATAGTTTTTAAGATAATACAATATATCGTTAGTAGAGCTAAAACTATGTTTTTGTGTCTAATATATATTAAAACTTTAGCACAGAATCCTTTTTTAAACAAATTAATAAATCCGTGTTCAAAATTTTTAAAAATACGGATTTTTTATAATGTCGCATATAAGAACCTAACCTACGTGACAGTGATTGTGAAGAAACGGAGGCTATGTGAAGTACTATTTCAAGGCAGTTGATTGACACCAATGGGTATGTCTAGTAAACAAAAAACAAATGTAAGGAAAGTTAAACGACAATTCAAGAAATAAAGATATTATTAAATGGTGTCAAAATCTCCGTAACCTCTAACCTGCGTAACAGAAAATCAACAAAATCTGACGTGTGCAATATTTCAGGTGTTTAAATCTACCAGATAATGCTAGAAGTTTACTCTTTAAGTTGACAACAAAATGGAATATAAGAATCATAATGAGTTTAAAGCATAAAATAAAGGTATTTTTGAAAATTTTGTGGTAAAAATGGCCTTAACTTAGATGTTTTTGCATATTACAAATAATAATTATATTGTTTCTTTTTCGTTTTGTAAATGTCTAATATTCCGTAATGCGTATGGGAACAAAAAGGTCACCCTTATGTGAACTATCAGCGGTATACAGTGAAATTATGCTCTTTTATACGTAAAACCAGCGATGTACGGAGGTTGGGTTTTTCTGCAAAAAGTGAATTTTCGTGTCTTTTAGTGAATTTTTCACATATTCTGATATATTAAATAAGTTTTCTTACAAAATTATGCTTATGTGTGACCATGGTGACAGTTACTTCACAATGATTCAATAAATCACTTCATTATTACAGGGTTCATTAAGGTATTTCGTAACGGAGGTTAAAATTATTTGGTTTTTTTTTTTAAATAAATGTATTTGCCTAAAAAACGTTAAAACAAATATTTTTATCCTTTCTTTACAAATAAAGTATGTTTTCCAATTATTCTTATTTAAATTCACCATTAGGTAAACGCATTCACACCGATTCTTCGAAACGAATTTGTAACGGAGGTTATAGAAGTTTAAATCTTCACTTTCAAATTTGCAGTTAAAAAAGACAGTAACATATTAATAAATATTTGAGTAAGTTGATTGACCCTTAGTAATGCTGAGCGACATAAAGTTTGTAAAAGCTGATAGGAAGTCTAAAATTCGCTTTACTCTTTTCTTTAAATATTCATAATAACCTCCGTAACGAAACACACTTTTTGGTAAATTGCTTTAAAAAAGAGGGGAAAACAGTTTAGTTTTACTCTTAATTGTGTAAATACATTATTTTCAAAGTGTGTTTGACACGTTTTACAAGCAATTTTATTCTCTTAATCTCCAAAATGAGTTTGTGTAACCTCCGTTACAATTTTGGAGCAATTTGTATATCAACTTTTCTTTGAAAAGTGGTCAATTTTCATAATCATTAAAGGTCTTTCATTTTAAAGATATATCCTTTCATTTTTCAAATCAAGTGGTCAAGTAATGTAATAATTCCGATTGCTTGGCAATATTCCTACCTGCAAAATAGTGGTTATTTTATTGTCCAAAAATTCTGTTATCTGTGGCATTTACACATATTTAGTCAATATTTTTTATCTTTGCAGTTCAGAATTTCTTCTGTTATAATTTAGCTGTATATTCATAAAGCTTCGAAGTTCAATAAAATTAAAACATGAACAAAGATTTTAATAACTTTACAGCTGTTTAACTGAGTTATAACCTCCGTTACGGAGTTCTTGCATGTGGTGAGTTGGAATGGCCATAAAAACAAAACGAAGAAAGATTTACGTGTAAAATTTCATTTTATTACAAAGGATGTTTACTTTATCAATCAAACACAAAATTATATCACTGCTCTTAAATTCGTTTTTCAATACAATGGACTTGGTAATTGTATGAATTATACAGGGAATGACTGTATGAGCATGGCCCACCAAGAGAGATGTGTGCATTGTTGATGCACTCAAGTCACAGTCTGCAATAAGGAGTGCTTGCATTTTGTATTCCAGTTGCTAATGTCCCCTGGTTTTGTCTATGCTATGGACAAACCCAGTGGATTAAAGAACTGATATGAGCCACTCACTCCATAAATCTTCAGACTGTGACTTGTACTGAATCTTGGCTGTGATAGAAGCCAACAAACAAACAACACCTATTTAAGTATACTGGCCAACAGTACCCATTTAGAAGATGGTAAGTTTATTTTTATTCTTCTATTTTTAGTTGAATATGATGAGCATGGCCCACCAAGAGAGGTGTGTGCATTGTTGATGCACACAAGTCACAATCTGCAATAGGGAGTGCTTGTATGTGATATTCCAGTTGCTAATATCCCTGGTTTTGTCTATGCTATATAGACAAACCCAGTGGATTAAAGAACTGATTTGAGCCCCTCACTCATAAATCTTTAGACTGTGACTTGTATCAATCTTGGCTGTGATAGAAGCCAACAAACAAACAACACCGATTGAAGTATACTGGCCAACAGTACCCATTTGGAAGATGGTAAGTTTATTTTTATTCTTCTATTTTTAGTTGAATGTGATGAGCATGGCCCACGCAAGAGAGGTGTGTGCATTGTTGATGCACTCAAGTCACAGTCTGCAATAGGGAGTGCTTGTATGTGATATTCCAGTTGCTAATGTCCCTGGTTTTGTCTATGCTATAGACAAACCCAGTGGATTAAAGAACTGATTTGAGCCACTCACTCATAAATCTTCAGACTGTAAATTGTACTCAATCTTGGCTGTGATAGAAGCCAACAAACAAACAACAACGATTGAAGTATACTGGCCAACAGTATCTATTTAGAAGATGATAAGTTTATTTTTATTTTTCTATTTTTAGTTGAATATGATGAGCATGGCCCACCAAGAGAGGTGTGTGCATTGTTGATGCACTCAAGTCACAATCTGCAATAGGGAGTGCTTGTATGTGGTATTCCAGTTGCTAATGTCCCTATTAAATCACAGTCTGCAATAGGGAGTGCCACAGTCTGCAATAGGAAGTGCTTGTATGTGGTATTCCAGTTGCTAATGTCCCTGGTTTTGTCTATGCTATAGACAAACCCAGTGGATTAAAGAACTGATTTGAGCCACTCACTCATAAATCTTTAGACTGTGACTTGTACTTAATCTTGGCTGTGAAAGAAGCCAACAAACCAACACCCCAGATTGAAGAATACTGGCCAGCAGTACCTATTTGGAAGATGGTTAGTTTTTTTTTATTCTATTTTTAGTTGAACATGATGAGCATGGCCCACCAAGAGAGGTGTGTGCATTGTTGATGCACTCAAATCACAATCTGCAATAGGGAGTGCTTGTATGTGGTATTCCAGTTGCTAATGCCCCTGGTTTTGTCTATGCTATAGACAAACCCAGTGGATTAAAGAACTGATTTGAGCCACTCACTCATAAATCTTTAACTTTGACTTGTACTCAATCTTGGCTGTGATAGAAGCCAACAAAACAAACAACACCGATGAAAGTATACTGGCCAGCAGTACCTATTTAGAAGATGGTAAGTTCATTCTTATTCTTCTATTTTTAGTTGAATGTGATGAGCATGGCCCACCAAGAGGTGTGTGCATTGCTGATGCACTCAATTCACAGTCTGCAATAAGGAGTGCCACAGTCTGCAATAGGCAGTGCTTGTATGTGGTATACCAGTTGCTAATGTCCCTGGTTTTGTCTATGCTATAGACAAACCCAGTGGATTAAAAAACGGATTTGAGCCACTCACTCATAAATCTTCAGACTGTGACTTGTACTTAATCTTGGCTGTGATAGAAGCCAACAAACCAACACCCCAGATTAAAGAATACTGGCCAGCAGTACCTATTGAGAAGATGGTAAGTTCATTTTTATTCTTCTATTTTTAGTTGAATGTGATGGACATGGCCCACCAAGAGAGGTGTGTGCATTGTTGATGCACTCAAGTCACAATCTGCAATAGGGAGTGCTTGTATGTGGTATTCCAGTTGCTAATGTCCCTGGTTTTGTCTATGCTATAGACAAACCCAGTGGATTAAAGAACTGATTTGAGCCACTCACTCATAAATCTTAAGACTGTGACTTGTACTAAATCTTGGCTGTGATAGAAGCCAACAAACAAACAACACCGAATGAAGTATACTTGCCAACAGTACCTATTTAGAAGATGGTAAGTTCATTTTTATTCTTCTATTTTTAGTTGAATATGATGAGCATGGCTCACCAAGAGAGGTGTGTGCATTGTTGATGCACACAAGTCACAATCTGCAATAGGGAGTGCTTGTATGTGGTATTCCAGTTGCTAATGTCCCTGGTTTTGTCTATGCTATAGACAAACCCAGGGGATTAAAAAACGGATTTGAGCCACTCACTCATAAATCTTTACATGTGACTTGTACTCAATCTTGGCTGTGATAGAAGCCAACAAACAAAGAACAAGCACCAATGGAAGTATACTGGCCAGCAGTACCTATTTAGAAGATGGTAAGTTCATTTTTATTCTTCTATTTTTAGTTGAATATGATGAGCATGGCCCACCAAGAGAGGTGTGTGCATTGTTGATGCACACAAGTCACAGTCTGCAATAGTTAGTGCTTGTATGTGGTATACCAGTTGCTAATGTCCCTGGTTTTGTCTATGCTATAGACAAACCCAGTGGATTAAAGAACTGATTTGAGCCACTCACTCATAAATCTTTAGACTTGACTTGTACTCAATCTTGGCGGTGATAGAAGCCAACAAACAAACAACGCCTATTGAAGATAAATTTATTTTTATTCTTCTATTTTTAGTTGAATATGATGAGCATGGCCATTGTTGATGCAGTACCTATCTGGAAGATGGTAAGTTCATTTTCTATTCTTCTATTTTTAGTTGAATATGATGAGCATGGCCCACCAAGAGAGGTGTGTGCATTGTTGATGCTCTCAAGTCACAGTCTGCAATAGGGAGTGCTTGTACGTGGTATACCAGTTGCTAATGTCCCTGGTTTTGTCTATGCTATAGACAAACCCAGTGGAATAAAGAACTGATATGAGCCACTCACTCATAAAACTAAATGCGACGCTGTAATATTCATTGTGACTTCAAGAACGATGATCGAGTTATAAAATGAAAGTGACAGTTAACTATAGGTACTGTGAGCAATGAGCTCACTAAATGATACCCCCAGCCTCCCTTATGAATATAATGGTAGTATCCATGTTTTATTATGGGACACCCAAAAGATGTGTCGGATCAAAAATTAAAAAAGGAGGTCACAATTGCATTATGTAATAAAGATTCTGTGAAAGTCTCATTAAATTTCATTCAGTGGTATAAGAGGTGTTGCGGATAAGAGATGGGTACCCAAAGGAGTGAAAGACGGACGGACGGACATCCCGATTACTATATACCCTCACGCTTTTCAAGTTGGGGTATAATGAGATTTAAAAACCTTTAGCCTTGGGAGCCGTTGTTATTTCATAAATAATTTGAATAGATGATATCACTTATTCGAATAAGTGATATCACCTTTTCAAAAAGGTGACATACCAATTCAAATCAAATACGTGATATCACCTATTCGAATAACCAATTCAAATCAAATACGTGATATCACTTATTCGAATAGCTGATATCACCTATTCAAATTATTTATGAAATAACAACGGTTCCCAAGGCTATAGGTCTTTAAATACCAAACGGCGCCTCATATAGTTTCGAAACTCATCAGTATCTTTAATTGAAGCTTGTCCATTGAATGTTTGGACATTTATCCCTGGACCTGCTGATCAGCCACTCCATCGTGTGACTTTTGTTGTGTATTTCCAGTTATAATTTCTGTTGCAACAAATGCGAAGCAATGAAATATAAAATACATACGGATTTTCCAAATTTTTTTTTAACCCATTTCTGGAATTATTTTTAAAAACTATCTAAAAATTATATCATTTTAGCAGAATTCTCCAATTTACTAGTATGATCAATTCGTTCTTATAAGTTGAATTCTTGAATTGATGCAACTTTCATTGCATGGGTTCTGATGCACTTGTAGGATTTAAACATTATAATGCACATCCTGTTGATTCCGTAAACTCTACCTTGATATATATACCCCCGGTATGTAATTGCAATCAGTGGTTCGTGAAATATGTGGAGAAGGACCTACCTTGTTGATTAATAGAAAAAATGTCGATGTGACCTGATTTTGAACAGGATATTTTTTGCACATATGAAAATAATGAGTAAGAATCGTTGTAGTTCTACAAAAATCCAACTTCGTACAATAAATAAACTAGAGGTACTGTGACCACTGAGCTCACTAAATGATACCCCCGCCTCTCATATGGTTATTTTGGCAAAGTCCGTGTTTTGCTCTGGGGGACCAAGAATAAGTGTCAGATCTAGAAGTAAAATAAAAGGTGCATAATTGTATTATGAAATACCCTGGTAAAGAATCTGAAAGTATCATTAATTTTTTTCAGTGGTATAGGAGGAGTTGCGGATAAGAGGCTAAAGAGCTGGGTACCGCAAACTGTAACTGACGCGTACATCTGTACACAATACACAGTGAATGAAATTTAATTAATAAGACAATTGGTGCTAAGGATTTCATATTTCACATGTTGAAAATGCCTTTTAATTGCGTATTTTATTTTTTTTTTTACCTTTTGACCTTTATCTTAGAGGTTGTCCCACTTTTTAAAAACAGTACTTTAACTTTAGCCATAACTTTTGAACAGTTAGTACTAGGTCTTTAAAACTCCACAAGTATATTCCTTGTGACAAGACCTCACATTGGGTACCATCAATTTTGATCTTGATTTTGATCTTGGACTTTGACTTGCGCCATAAGCTGCCAAACGGGGAAATTAGTGTTCCACATACACATCTTGTTCTTTCATCAAATATGTTAGTCAAAAAAAGTACAATTGAATTTTTCTCTGACATTATGCATTCATAGACTGTTAAAATATGCAATTATAATTTAGAAGAGATATACATGTATGTGTTAATCTGTAAATCCTTTTCTTAGATTTCAGTCATTTAAGTACTTGAGTTCGTTTAATGGTGCGTAATGTGGCGGGTATTTTTACTTTTATTTTCTAAGAAACTATAATGTGTAACAAATATTTATTTAAATAATGGAACTTCAGCCGAATTCTTTATAACCTAACTTTTGTTAGTACGCATAGAAAAGGTTGGTAATTTCTTTGGATAATGTTCTTAAGCATGGTATGTATGTATAAATCACTTATTTTTCAGACGTATCAATTTATAATCTTCTCAATGTATTTACATGTAATTTGTCTAAAAAATTTCAGATATATTTATTATTCCTTTTTGGAAAAGGTAAATTCAACAGAAGTTGCATTTATCATATTTATTTACATTTTTATCAAGCTTTTACTACAAAGTACAAACCTATACTTCTGGATCAAATTTGAAAGAAATTCGCCGTAAGGGTGTGCGATAGAGGGAGGGTGTGTGTGTGAGTGTATGTGTGTGTGTGAAGAACACCACAACTAAATTCTGAAAACACATTTATCATTCAAGCAATTATTTCAAGTCACTAATTGTCAATTACTAGTAAAAAAATCGAATGTCTTTTACTCGAAAAAAAATCCTAGGGGCCTACATCTGCATCTTAATACCATGAAAGAGCGTTCTAGAAACAATAGTATTGTCTTTGCAGGATAAGTCCATTACTTCTAATTGTTGATTGGGTAAATGTCATTAATATGTTAATGTACAGTTTTATTTTTTATTAGTCCAAACTTTATTTTCCCTTTTCCTCTAATCTTTCTCATCGTTTAGTTTCATCAAAATTTGCATCAAGTTCGAATGGACAATGACATAATTTAAAAATACATATTATATATAGTATTTGGTTTATGCATTTATGAAAATTATCCCAGATATAATACATGTTATGGATAAGTACTAGTATTATGTTTCTTTACAGAATTCGCACCCACTATTTCTCATTCTGGTAATACCTATCTCCATTGAAGGATTCGTCTGTGAGAATAACGCTTCCTGTATGACGTCTCTAATAGTTGAAAACGCGTTTACAATGATTGATCCGTCTATGGGACTGGTCTATGCCAAAAATAGATCATTGTATCCAGTAGTCGGAGGAGAGCCTGTTGATATAATGAAAGTAATAACTGCTGATGGGTGGAATACCACAAGACCGCTCATTACCGTGAATGGAACTATGCCAGGACCTTCAATCTTTCTCTACCAGAATCAGACGATCACCATCATAGTCAAAAACAACTTGGTAAACGAAGGCGTCACCATTCACTGGCATGGAATAGACCAGCTTGGCTCGGCTGCCATGGATGGAGTAGCTTTTGTGACCCAATGTCCCATTTTACCAGGACAGTCTTTTAACTATACGTTTCAGCCTCGTTTTAGTGGTATTATTGGTATCATTCCCACATGGGCAACCAAAGAGATATGGGATTGTATTGGTGCCTTTACCGGTCGACGTTCTCCAAAAACCCAAGATGCCTAAACTGACAAAGTTTGATGATTTTAAGCCAATACATACCCGAGATATTCAAAAGTAGGTCACAGTGACCTACTTCTTGGTTGACATTCCATGAAACCATAAGACGCCTCAACTGACAAAGTATGATGATTCCGAGCCAATAAGTACCAGATATAATTAAATATAGCATAAAATGTCAAAAGTAGGTTAGAGTGACCTACTTTTTGGTCGAAGTTCTCCAAAAACCCAAGGTGCCTAAACTGACAAAATTTGATGTTTCTAAGCTAATACGTACCTGAGATATTCAAAAGTAGGTCACTGTGACCTACTTTTTGGTCGACAATCTTTGAAAACCTAAAATGCATCAACTGACAAAATTGATGATTCTAGGTCAATAAGTACCAGAGGTACTTAAACAAGAGGCCCACGGGCCTTGAATCGCTCTTCTGATAAATTGTACAATCTATCACTTCTATTAGAAGCCTCAAACTCTATTAGTATCATAAGACCCAAAATGCATCAACTGACAAAGTTTGATAATATTTAGCCAGTTAAGACTGAATATATTATGATATAATTATAAAATACCATAAGCAGGTCACAGTGACCTACCTTTTGGCCAACGTTCTCCGAAATTCTAAGATTTCTAAACTGACTTTTTTTGATGATCCTAAGCCAATAAGTACCTGAGATATTCAAAAGTAGGTCATTGTGTCCTACTTCTTGGTCGACATTCTCCGATACCCTGAGATGCCTCAACTGACAAAGTTTGATGATTCCAAGCCAATAAGTACAGATATAATTAAATATAGCCATCAAATGTCAAAAGTAGGTCATGGTGACCTATTTTAGGTCGACATTCTCCAAAAACCCAATATGCCTAAACTGACAAAGTTTGATGATTCTAAGCCATAAAGTACCTGAGATATTCAAAAGTAGGACACCATGACCTACTTCTTGGTCAACATTCTCCGATACCCTAAGATGACTCAACTGACAAAATTTGATGATTCCGAGCCAATAACCAGAAGTCTCTGTCGAGACTGAAGCTCTACTGGTTTGAACTTATAGCAAAGGAAGAGAAAAGTACTTAAGCAGCTGGGATTTGAAACTAAATAGAATAATGATCGTTGATAAAGTCTCTTTATGTTCTTAGTGTAGTCTACTTGTGTGCCAAGTTATACTGAAATCAGACCAAAACTGTAGGAGGAGTAGCATTTTGAAACAATTTTACAGACATTTCTATTTTTAGTAACCACGGCAACACCGTTCATCGAAATCAAAAACCGATATATAGAATTATGTATCTTAGTGTAGTCTACTTGTGTGCCAAGTTATAATGAAATCAAACCAAAACTGTAGGAGGAGTAGCATTTTGAAAGAATTTCACATAATTTCTATTTTTAGTAACCACGGCAACACCGTTCATCAAAATCAAAAACCGATATACAGAATTATGTATCTTAGTGTAGTCTACTTGTGTGCCAAGTTATACTGAAATCAGACCAAAACTGTAGGAGGAGTAGCGTTTTGAAAGAATTTCACAGAAATTTCTATTTTTAGTAACCACGGCAACACCGTTCATCGAAATCAAAAATCGATATACAGAATTATGCATCTTAGTGTAGTCTACTTGTGTGCCAAGTTATATTGAAATTAGACCAAAACTGTAGGAGGAGTAGCATTTTGAAAAATTGTTTACAGACAGACAGACAGACGGACAGACAGACAGACAGACGGACGGACGCCGGAGTTACTATCGCATAAGCTCTTCTGGTCTCTGACCAGTAGAGCTAAAAACCAGATATAATTGATTATAGCCATAAAATGTCAAAAGTAGGTCACTGTGACCTACTTTTTAGTCAATGTACCCAAAACCCAAGATGCCAAATTTAAAAATTGGGTAAGCTAATTAGTACCTGAGATATTCAAAAGTACGTCACTGCACCTATTTTTTGATAGACATTTTTCTGAAAACCCAAGATGCCTCAACTGACAAAGTTTGATAATTCTAAGTTAATAAGTGCCTGAGATACTTAAATATAGCCATAAAATGTCAAAAGTAGGTCATCATGACCTATTTTTCTGTCAACAATCTCAGAAATCCAAGATGCCTCAACTGACATAGTTTGATGATTCTAAGCAATTAAGTGCCTGAGATACTTAAATATAACCATAAAATGTCAAAAGTAGGTCACTGTGACCTACTTTTTGATCGACAATCTCCAAAAACCCAAGATGCATCAACTGACAAAGTTTGATTTCTTTACGTCAATAAGTATAAGAGATACTTAAATATAGCCACAAAATGTCAAAAGTAGGTCACCGTGACCTATTTTTTGATCTACAATTTCCGAAAACCCAAGATGCATCAACAGACAAAGTTTGATGATTCTAAGCCAATAAGTATGGGAGATACCTATATAAAGCCATAAAATGTCAAAGGTAGGTCACGGTGGCCTACTTTTTGGTCATCACTCTCCGAAAACCCAAGATGCATCAACTCACAAAGTTTGATGATTCTAAGCCAATAAATACCTAAGATACTTAAATATAGCCATAAAATGTCTGAAAGTAGGTCATCATGACCTACATTTTGGTCAACGTTTTCCAAAGTCCCAAGATGCATCTACTGACAAAGTTTGATGATCCTAGGTCTGAAAGTATTCAAAACATGCCTTTTAAACAACTTGAAAACAAATGCCTGCAAAATTAAATAAGTAGGTCACAGTGACCTACTTTTTCATAAATATGTTTTAAGGTCCCAGGATGCATCAACTTACAAGATTTGATGATTCTAAACCTCTCAGTGTCTGAAATAATGGGATTCAATGTTTTAGAAAGGATTAGTCATAAAGTTCAAAAAGTAGGTCACGGTGACCTACTTTTAAGTTGACGTTGTTCGAGGACCCAAGATGCATCAACTGACAAAGTTTGATGAGCATGAGCCTTAAAGTGTCTAAAATGTGCCTCCAAATCAATTTGAAAACAAATGCCCGCAAAATTTTTAAAGAAGGTCACTCTGACCTACTCTTGAGTTAACATGATGTAAAGTCCTAAGATGCATCAACTTACAAGATTTGGTTATCCTAATCTTTATAGTAAGCAAAATATCAATATTTTTATTAAGTGTAAATTTTGGTCAACTTTGAAGTGACCTTGAGACCAAGCCCTTTGCCCCAGGGTCATGCCTTGAACAATTTTTAATCTTCAACATATCCCGACCCTTGTATGTAAGTTTGGTGAAAATCTGCCTGGTGGTTCTGGAGAAGAAGATTTTTTAGCAACCAGTACTTTTGGTTTTATTTTCCTGATTATCTCCCCTTGTTTTAGGGTCCCAACCCTAATTTTAGTATAAATGGTAGCCCTTGGGCTAAGGATACCCTGTAACAAATTTGACAATGATTGGCCAAGGGGTTCTTGAGTTATGGCCCATATTCTAAAAAGTTAACGCACATCGCACACCGCACAAATGGCCATAGCATTAGCTCTTTGAGCCTTTGGCTCAAAAGCTGATAAAGCCATAAAATGTCAAAAGTAGGTCACCTTGACCTACTTTTTGGTCGTCACTCTCCAAACACCAAAGATGCATTGACTCGCAAAG
The DNA here is from genome assembly GCF_032062105.1 of Saccostrea cuccullata. Taxonomy (NCBI): domain Eukaryota; kingdom Metazoa; phylum Mollusca; class Bivalvia; order Ostreida; family Ostreidae; genus Saccostrea; species Saccostrea cuccullata. The sequence goes on along the minus strand of NW_026924142.1, from coordinate 9,297 downwards.
TTTGATGATACTAAGCTAATAAATACCCAAGATACTTAAATATAGCCATAAAATGTCAAAAGTAGGTCATCGTGACCTACATTTTTGTTGACATTTTTGAAAGACCCAAGATGCATCTACTGACCAAGTTTGATGATTGTAGGTAATCAAAATATGCGTTTTAAACAATTTGAAAACAAATGCCAGCAAATTCAAAAAGTAGGTCACAGCGACCTACTTTTTCATAAATATGTTTTAAGGTCCCAAGATGCATCAACTTACAAGATTTGACGATTCTAAACCTCCCAGTGTCTGAAATAATGGGATTAAATGTTTTAGAAAAGATTAGCCAAAAAAATCAAAAAGTAGGTCACGGTGACCTACTTTTAAGTTGGCATTGTTTAAGGACCCAAGATGCATCAACTGACAAATTTGATGATCATAGGCCTTAAAGTGTCCAAAATATGCCTTCAAATCAATTGGAAAACAAATGCGCACAAAATTTAAAAAGTAGGTCACCATGACCTACTTTTGAGTTAACATGATGTGAAGTCCTAAGTTGCATCAACTTACAAGATTTGATGATCCTAGTCCTTATAGTAAGCAAAATGTAAACGTTTTTATTAATTCTAAAATTAGGTCAACTTTGAAGTGACCTGAGACCACGCCCTTTGCCCCAAGGTAATTCCCCGTGTAAATTTTCATCTTCGACATATCCTGATCCTTGCATGTAAGTTTGGTGAAAATCTGCTTGGTGGTTCTGGAGAAGATTTTTAGCAACCAGTACTTTTGGTTTTGTTTTCCTGATTCTCCCCTTGTTTAAGGGTCCCATCCCTTACTTTAGTATAAATGGTAGCCCTTGGGCCAAGGAGACCCTGTGACAGATCTGGCACTGATTGGCCGAGGGGTTCTTCAGTTATGGCCCATATTCTAAAAAGTTTACGCACACCGCACAAATGGCCATAGCATTAGCTCTTTGAGCCTGTGGCTCAAAGAGCTAATAAAAAAAGAACGTTGATGCAGTTGAATATCTCTAGTCAATGTGCATCATCAAATGAAGTTTGATAAAATACTTTGATTAGTTTCTTGGAAACTAAATGTGCACAACTTTTTTTCTAAAAATGAGATTAACGTTATGGTATAAACAGGAAAAGTAAAAAAATGTTGATGAAATTGAATGACTCTCATCAATATGGAATTGACAAAAATCTTGAAAGTAGTGCACTTGTATTGAAATTGGACCAAAACTGCAAGAGGTCTAATTAGCATTTTGAAAAGTTGTTTACAGATGGAGAGGATGGAACCCTTACTTTTGACAGTAGGCCTAGGAGTTAAATATTCTGGCATTTTTTGTGTGACAAAATCTGTGTACTGGGGGAGGGGGAGGGGTTCCCTTGTCCACAAGTACCTGAGGACCCAATATCATACATACTTCATTCAAAAACTGGCCATATGTGCAGATACATTGAAACTCGAATCAAGTTTCCAGGTTATGAATTTATTTTGAACAAATTTAATTATTCACAAAACAGGTGAAAATACTTATAATGTAAGTTATTGTTGTCATACTTTTTGAGAAAAATAAATTTTCTTTTCATGTATACTAATATCAGATTCCTCATTTAAAATCGAACCCTTCTAGGCATGGATGGGGTAATTGAATAAAGTAATTGTAATTGAATGTAATTAATTACATTTTTCAAAGTAATTGGAAGTAATTTGTATTTGAGCTAGCCTTCAATTACAAGTAATTGAATGTATTTAAATACAGTTCAAACGAGCTAATCTTTGTCCCAGGGATCAAAATTCATCCACGCCACATGGGGACAGTTTAGCAAAGATAGTCCCCATGTTCTTTTTACTTTTTTTTTAAAAAAACTTCATTCTCTGTATATCTTGCATTTTATTATTTTGTCTCCTTACCTAGACAATGGGGCTGTGATTTAACAAACCTGATTCTTAGTAACACTGTATGAAGTTATTTATTTATTTATACAAAAGTTTTGTATCCCTCCTTTCACTGTAAAAATTCTCTCTTATAACATTAGATAAACCTATTAGATTTTGTTCTTCTTTAATGCATTTAAGAGGAAGTCCGCCCGAAAAACCAGGCAGGGTTGTATTAATAGGCGGCACATCGAATGTGACGAATATTTGAAATTTTATTGAAAACAATATCAATGTAGTCCAAATGGAATAATGTAATCGAAGATTTGTTTTAAAATTGCTTATTTAGTAAAATATCCTTTTGTTTCGTGTTCTTGAATTCCCCTATATAAACCATTGAATTTAGGTCAGAAACAACGAACTGTAATTTCCAATACTTATTTAACAGGACTATAATTCACGCTGAACTAAAATCTAGAAATATTTTGTTTTTCAGTTTCAAAAATAAAATTGGTGGGCAAAACACTTTTGATAGTAGTTTTCTGTCAAAATATATAGACGTTTTTATGAAATTTTGCGATGTAAGAGTTATCTCCCGTGGCATCGGTAAATCTGCTGAACACCGTACTATCGAAATCCTAGTGAAATATTTAGAATATATACACAAAATAAAATTATTTAACAAAAAATTACTCAATTTATTTTCAAAATAGAATTCATTTTCGCCTCCAACGTAATATTTAGATTAAGATTGGCAGTATTATTCAGGTTGAATCCACGTTTCCAATGATGTATCAGTGACGTCATATACCTGACTAATATTGCGTCACAATTAAATAATTACAAGTTTTCGAAAGAAGTTTGTAAATTCTTTGCATAAAAGCGCAAATAAAACGATTAAAAATAAATAATTTCTCTTTTTCTGTTCAATTACCTTTCAGAGTGCATTATCCTACATGTTAAATAATCGTATATTTTTATATATGAAATGTATTTTTTTTCACGGGCGACGTCTCAGCTAGAAGTCCCTTTTGAAAAGTAATTTTGTACATGTCCGAGAACTAATTTTTTAAACTGATTTACTAGGCTATGCGTACAAATAATTAATTGTTTATATTGAATATTTCCTATAAAATTGGGATGTGAAGAGATTTTATTTTCTCCTGATTACCAAGGACAGATGAATATTTTAGATTTACGCAACATTTAGTTTAAGTCAACGGAGTTGAGATGTTTATTTCATGATATTTGTACACACACACACACACACACACACACACACAAAAAAAAACAAACACTGATTATATTTATCTATGCAGTCAAACCAAAGTAAATGATCCGAGGTACGATTAAAAATATTTTATTAGAAAAATGAAAAATAAGATTTAAAAAATATTTATTGAGGAAAATTACTGTTGAACTCCCCACTTAAACGGAAGATTTCGTGGGCGTATTTTTTGTTTTGTATTGTTTTTGTTTGGTTTTTTTTTTTTGGTTAAATTGGTGATTGAAACAATCACATACTCACATTCAATATGAAGTTAAAAAATGTGACCATGTTGGCCAATTCTAAAATATTTTTCCCATTAATGAAAGTTTTTTTTTAATATGCCGCCTTGCCCCCCCCCCCCCACCCTCACCCCGTCCCGGCTTTGCTTGCGATTTCTAGGCTCTTAAATCATAATACTATATATGAAATAAAGTCTTATTTTCTTATTAATATAAAATTAAATTTTATAAGATGAAAATATAGAGGAAACGGCTTTTATAGATGACAGGTTTAAAAAAATTGGATAAAGCTGAGACTGTGCACATTTAAATATTTTCTGCATTTAGGTAGTGCAAGTATATTTTCGCCAATGATAGAATTGAACTCTTTAATTCACGAGAGAATGAAAAAAACTTTAGTTGGAAATAAGATATTTAATAAAGATAAGCTGTTTACTCTCATTTGTTGCATAATGCATGTACAAATACTTGTTTTTTAATACCGAGTATCAAGAAATCGTACAGATGTTATACATGATTGTAATCTTCATGTACGTAAAAGACATTAGTATTTTAAATAAATTGTATAAACATTTGAATCCATGGATAAATTAATTTTAAAACAGTTGACTAACTGAACAGAAATAAAAGACAAGAATATTTTTTTCTGATACATTAAACAAATGCAGAATATTTCTAGTTTTATGGTAAAAACCGATCCCGATTGAAATAAAACCGATCCCGATTGAAAATAATGCAAAATGTGTAAAGTTATAAAACTAAAGACAACTGCCGCCCATAAGACATGTACAAAAATAAATTAAGTAATTTTTTGGCCATATTACAACAAAAGAGCCAAATTTAACATTACAATTATAGTATTTCCTTCTTTATATAATTCCGGTCGGGATCGGTTTAATTGTGAAAAATTGTAAAACATAGGTAAATTTGACTCCTTTTATTTCTCTCAATATAAGGGTGCCCACTGATTTTATTGAGTGACTCAAAAGTTTGTACTTTGTATTCATAATAACATGAGAAAAAAAATATGTCATTGAAATGTATTGGGTTTTATAACGTAATGAAAATTGGATAATGAATTCAAAAAGTTACTTGCTAAACTCAATTTTGGACCACATATTTTTTTCTAGAGAAATATAAATTGGAGTCTTATTCATCACTAAAATCAAAGATAAGAATGACAGAAATATCTATTATTCCTTTATAGATTTGCCAAGTTGATGTGTCTTACTTGTCCAATTTTGCCCGGCAACCTATGCTATAATCATTCGTATTTTACTTATAAAATACGACTTCTTTTGAAAAATCATAAAGTCTCAAGCAACATTTTATATGAGTGAGCAGAGGGTTATGAACCGTAACACTGAATACAATTTAATGGTCTTTTTTCATATATTCTGTATCATAAAATGTCATTGTTAAATTTTATTTTGCTTTTTATCTGACATTTAATTGGGGTCTCTCGGAGCAAAACATGGACTTTGCAATAATATTCACATGGAAGCCGAGGGATTTTATTATCGATCTCAGTGATTCAATTTTCCTTCATCTTAAAAGTGACTGTTATTTCTTTTTATCCGTTGGAAATTCGATTAGCTAAAAAATATGGTTTGTAATTATTTTTGTTTTACCTAAGCATATCACTTAATAATATTTTGAGCGAATGTTTCTTTTAATTAGGGCTGAATTACATGATAAAAGCTAAGATATTTCTAACTCGTCTGCATATTCCTTACTAGTAAAATGAAGTGTTTTTAAAGGCTGTATCGTGTTTGAAACGTCATTTAATACCATAAACTAGTATATAGTACGAGTCATTGAACTAATTTAAAATTATGCCTTATATATTTATAGAAACTCCGAGTGGGTTCCATTTTTGAAACTGGTCAAAGAACTGTAGTCATTGGTTTTAAAATTAACATTTCATACATTTCATACAATCATGTTTAAATTGTATCATTGGACCATGTCAACAGTAGAAAAAAATTGTTTGCTCAATCGATTTTGACAAGAAGTATATACCTTAAAAGGCACGTTAAGGAAGGTGGACTATTGGCTTAAGGGTCATCAGTATATAATATGTTAAAGATCTTTGGATATGAAACAAATAATCTACAACTCAATATTCAGATAAAGGATGATCAGGGATCTAAATACAGTTACAAAAATTTGCAAGATCTAGGTTATTTCCCTGTTTAGCCAGTGCTATTTTTTTTCTTTTATGTTAAGCAAAAGCATCGAAGTTTAACTTTCAAACCAATTTCAAATGATATTGTTTGCACAACATCTGTTTAATAGATAAACGTTCATCTTCTCTCTTTTAGAAGATTAATAAACATGCATATAATACATGTGACTTTCAAGAAAGGGAAAAAATGTTAATTGAAACATAAATGAAAAACATCACAATTAAAGGCATTAAACTTATCCTCTTTAATGCAACATGACATTGAGGTCAGACGACACGTTCCTAAAAAATATATGACTTGTCCTTAGACTTTGTTATTGAAGTCTAGGTACTAAAACAAGTTTCCTCACAAAAAATAAAGGTACCTTACCAGACATTTGGACAAGATACAACAGGTCATATTTCTTATATAATTCTTATATAACCCTTATTGATAATCTTCTGAATTCCCTATATCACAATTTTTTGTGTACTTATATTTTAAAACATTTTAAAAGCAATACAGAAATCAGAAGAGAATGACAAATTTGAATGTCTTTGATATAATACCAAGAGATACAAAACATAAATTTGAGAAACATGTCGTCTTGCCTTAAGATTATAAGTAGATTCATTTAATTAAATAGATAAAAGAGTCAATGCCAATTTCAATTTCTAAATATTGAATAGAAATAAATATTAATAACGTTTATTATATTCATATGCGGAATCTCCCAACATTTCATTTCTAATGCTTGCAAAAGTGTGTGTCTTTACAGAATATGCTTGCGTTGTATTCAACACCCCTGTATTTTTGGTATCAGTGTCTTTATTCCTTTTCTTCTTACGTCCTTGTAGGTGCAACGAATTTGCAATATCAGTTATATTTTCAGAAGATGCAAGAGGGATACTTCCCTGTGGTGACCTACTTTTGGGCATGTATTTCAAAAATTCATTGGCCGTTGTATTTTGATCATTCCCTTTAAGGTTGGCGGAAATATTTGCCTTCTTCAAAGCATCCTTTGTTTTTCAATGAATTATCACGATTCTTGTTACAATTACCAATGAAAGGAATATAATTCTTGATATAATTATTATGGGCATTTTTATAAACATGGAAATGGAAATCCGACTTCCGGTTTTGCTTGACAAATCCCATGCTAAGATATCCGTTATATTTTCTACAATAACACTAAATGGAAAAGCTAAACATATGTTTGACTATTTCTTAAAGAATATTTAAAACATCAAGCAATAAATATAAGTTTTTCTTTAGATAAAAGCATGAATGTCTTATTTAAATTCGATATTGTACTTATGATTCAGATCATTTTTGTTAATCAAAATTCATGTTCATACTGTTAAGACCACGAAATCTAACGCAGATCAGCATAAGACTTGTAAGAACTTTGGCTTCGACACAACCTCTTCGATAATCGCAATGTTCTGCCTTACAAAGGCATTCATCTTGACATTGATTAACCCGGGTACTGACACCTACGTGAACAATTCTGACCATAATACCCAAGGAGACATTCTAAAAATACAGGAAGAGGGCAAATTGATTACACAAAGAAGTATTTATGAGGTTGTAGGTCCTCGAGTGAAATCTTATAATATTACATGTAGTTATTAAGTGAATAAGCAGTACTAGTGTATGAATAATAATCAAAGTAGTGGTTTTAAAGAAAGGATAAATAATTTGCATTTAGATTAATAAATTGAAATTAAAATAAAAAAAAAACAGATTTTGTATACAATATCGTTTTTTGAAAATGAAATAAATTACCTTTCCAAACGTCTGCTCTTTCGTCGAAAAAGCACCAAGGATATGTGCAAGATCCTTTCTTATGTCCACTGTTAAACAAATCCTGATTTATTAAATGAAAATACACAAAAAATAATACATATGTATAAGATAAAGCTTTTAACATATGTACTTTTTATGTCCATTGTAAGATAACAATCTATTTAAAAGGTACTCACGTTTGGCAACCCTCTATGATTGCTACTTGTATAAAGGTTGCATTTAAAATGATAAACGACTTTATATAATAAATTTAGGTCGATCTAAGTCCGGCAAACATTTTGAAATGCATTTGTACGTCCTTACAGTTAAAACCATGACCTAAGAAGGTATTCATACATGTCCATATATAAAAAATTAAAACAAACTTTAAAAGCAACATAGGTTTGTATGTCAAAAGTAGAAATTCAAATATTTAAATATAAAAAAATATCCATTTTTAGCGTGTTGACTTCCCTCTATAAAGGAATTTAAACTGTATTTGTTTTTCCTTTTCCCCCTCTTTTTGATCCATCATTGGCGCTTGAGCATCCCTTTTTGAAAATAAATGTTTTTGAAATTATTTATTTGGTTATTTGATTTTTTGTTAAATAATATGGACTTGAAGGTCGCAAATTAAAATAGATCATACAACCCAGAGTCAAAATATCAAAAAATTATGTTCGGATTAAAATTATGATTTTCTTCATAGAACAAGCCAAAACCATGATCTAAAATTGAGTTAGTTTCAAACAAAGTGGTTGTTGTTATCTACATAAATTATAATAACGTGTACAAATGAGGAATATATAGAAAAGAAAATTCATGAATCAGTGTCAAAAATTGACGGTGAAAAACGATGTCAGCAAATCGTTGATGCCCTCACATACCCCTTATTTTTTTATACTGAAAAATGTTTTTCTCTTTTCATGAAAATAATAACAAGTTTAGAGTAGCGTCGAACTATGACCTGTAGTCTGTATATTAGGTGTTTATTATAAATTCATATTTAATTTATCGTGAATTCTTTTAGGTTTTAAGTTTGAAAATTTATTTAATAGTATCATCACACATACGTAGATGCTTAACATGATAAAAGGAAAAAAAATAACATGTGTCAACAAATAATAAATTAAAAAAAAAAATCATATACTAGACGCTATCATTAATCTATAGCTAGTTAAATGTCAGAAGGTGCCATGCGACTGCATATACAATCGACGTACAACTACTCACCTATAAGTCAGTATTTTAGGAATGAAATTTTAGTCTAATTAAACTGTATATCCGACTTATAGGCAAGTCATGACAAGTCATGGCGAAATGTAGTATTTTGTAGGAACGAAGTCTGGATATTTATAATTATGTATTTATGCTTAGATTATAAAAAAAGTAAAAGAAATTACAAAATTATTTATTTTATTGGTATCTTAAGTGTGTATTACTTATTTGATTTTGTGTTTTAAAATCAAATATCATCGCCATATTGAACAAGAGGCCCATGGGCCTTATAGGTCACCTGAGCATCATGCAACAACTTTACAATGATTGACATTGGTTCATGTTTTAAACTAGACACCATGGCATTCACAATTTTGAAAAAGACATCATAACTATACACTTAGCATGTTTAGTTTGGTTACTTAATACCCACAGACAGAGTAGGGGAACAAAAAATGCATTTCGACTAATCAGTAATATTCAGCAATAATCAATATAGTGCCACTACCATACATGAACCCCTGACCCTTGGTCCACACATTTCACAATTTTAGAAAAGGCACCCTTGCTTATCAAAAATTTTTGATTAATACAAAGTAGAAGGTTTCAATCAATTAATTCATTTTCAGTATATAAGTAGAGCCCCCCACCACCCTCTATGGTACCCCTGACCAAGGGGTGTGGAAATTCACAATTCAGGAAGAATGACCCTTGCTCAACATAGCTATATAGGTGTTTCATCTGCTTA
>NW_026924141.1:0-22596 GCF_032062105.1 Saccostrea cuccullata | reverse complement strand
GAGGATGCGCCGTATATTATGTCGATGTTGTATTCTCACTTGTGCAGTTTTCGTTTTTACGTTTGTGTAATTTTCTCATTATATCGTGTAAATATTTTCTTGATTGTGTAGCTTTTGTATAGTTTGTGAAAATTTCAATAACTTTGTGTATATTTTCCGCACTTTGTGCAAGTTTTGACTTGCTCGTGTAATTTTTGTTTAAGGTCGTGCAGAAAATATTTTTGAACCAATCGGCGTGCCATACTATCCTAATTCAGTATTACTTCAAGTCATTTAACACAATCTTGTGATTTTGCAAGAATTATTGATTTGCTAAGTTATCAAAAATAAGTTTTTGTCTAGTCAGAATTTTAGTCAGAAACTGAAAAGAAAAAAATTAGATCTGTGATGCATAACATTTTTGATATACATGTAAAATGTTTATGTTTTGATATGGTTGTTGTTTGTTTGTTGCTATTCGTACCATAGTTGCTGCTTTATAAAACAATGTATAATTCTTTACATATCTATTTTAGATTTAGAAATTTTTTTTTTACAGTTCACGAGATTTTGAGATGTTGTTATCATTATTTGAATTTTTTGTAATTTACATATTAAGATGATGCTCAAAACAAATTCTTTACATCAGTATTATCCCAGTGAATGTATATATTCATAAAAGTAATGGTAAAACATGTGTGTTTGTTATGCATGCAGATTAAGTCCATCAGTACAGGAGATCGATTGGTAGTTCATTTGTTTGTGAGTGAATAGGTTGAATTCATGCTAAGCATGACGTACTCTGCCACGTATAAGATTTTCGGGTGTTTTAAGTCATTCGAAGTTCGCTGCTACATTGCAACAGACTAATCTTTGCTTAGATCGACTACAGTTTGTTTAGCTGAAGAAAGAATTCAGTCTATACTTGACTAGCCTAGCTTCTACTCATGCAGTCATGCAAAAGCAGTTGCTGATTATGAACAAACAAACAGAGCCGAGGTTCCAGACATCCCTGACACGTTTGGACCCTAAGTGTGTGTGTGTGTGTGTGTGTGGGGGGGGGGGGGGTTGGCACATTCGAACGTGCGGCTACAAACTGGTATTTTTTTTCGAAACGACTGTATAAAAATAACATTTGAATTTTAAACACTGTTTAGTCGATTATTTACGATGATGTTAAGGGGACCACATAAGCACCCTCTGTGTTTTTCATATTAAGGCAACAAATTCATTCTGTTAATTGTAATTTCTCAAAGCTTGAGTGATCGAAACGTTTGTCAACGTCTCATCTTCTGCCAGTATTGTTCCTTTTATTATTATAAAGCTTCATAGACCTTAGGTCTATGTAAGCTACGACTACGACTCTAACAGCAGACAGAGGCACGCGCAGAACAGAGAATCTGGTAAGCATTTCGACACATATTGATATATATATATGTTTAGTTATTGTTATATATATGTAATCTGATGTGTCGTTTGACGCAAAGAAATAAAGAAACTGAACTTGATCAGCCCACTTTGTGTTGATTATAAAGGTTCAGGTAAAAATAGGTTTATTTTACTTGAAACAAATCAAACAGAAAAACGATTTCTTTTTATTCAAAGACTTTAAAAGTCGGTTATCATCAAATTGATAGAAGATGCACACGAATTTTGTCTTTTGAGGAAAGGTACTTATTTATTGTTTAATATGTTCGCTTTTCAGGTTGAATTTAGCCCTGTAAAAAAATACATGATTAACATGAGAATGAGTATAATTCTGGTAAAGTCATGGTAGTAATTAATACACGTATATATATTTTTTTCAACGAAGTTGGCATGGCCTTAGATATAGTTGCCTTCTTGCCTTTTCAAGATTTGTAAAAATATATTTATAACAGGTTGAAATAAATCTAAAATTAGAATCGTACGATTCCTTTTCAAACACGCTATTCTATTTTTACCTGAGTGAGTAGGAATACTTGTATGACCGGTTAGCTGGTAATGTTAATAAAGGTGTGTTCTTTGTGTTTTGTCATTCGAGCTCAAGACTGCGTGCATTTCAGTCACAATTCGTTGTAGTCATGTCTGACGATGAAAATATCCTTCTTGATACCGGCAAGGAAACTAACAACGACAGTAGAGGCGGCGACATTGCAGATACTTTTAATTTGTTTAAAACCTACTTGGATTCTTCTCTGAAAACTTTTAAAAGCGATATTCTCGAAGGACAGGAATTGCGAGAAATTGAACTTCAAAAGAAACTTAAAAAAGACATCGCTTCTTCATTGAAATCGCCAGGAAACAAAATTCAATTTGAGTTTAACGAAGAGATTATTTCCGCTATTGAGAAGGTGCAGAAAAAAGTCAAATCCTTGAGCAAAGACTGCTACAAGCTGTGTGACGATATAATTACCAAAATTAACAAGAGAAACAAACTTATCAGAATTGCTGACAACTCTCCTGCAGGCTGGGCAACGGTACACCAATATGAAACAAACGACGTCGCTTCCGACTCCGACGATGATAAGAAGCTCCGACAAGCAGAAAACAGGGCATTGCGGGCTATTAAGGAGAAGAAGAGGTTTCAACCCTATAAGCCTATTCGTTCTTCTGGGGCTGCTTTCAACGCTCCTGCCGCAGCTGGTAGCCAGCAACAGCTTTTTCGTCAATATGGAGACTCTAGGGGTTATTGGAAAAGGCGACAACCCTCCTCATACGACATCTGCTTCCACTGTAAAACAGCCGGACATTGGAGGAAAAACTGCCCACTGTTTAGCTCCGCAAGTCAATCAAGTGCAAGCTCTGGCACCTCCAGTAAATGATAAGTATGATTTTTCTGGTTTTGCATTTAGGCAGATAAGTGACAAGAGTGAAAAACTGCATTTGTTTATAGAACAGCAAATTTTCTTAAGAAATTTAGACAATTTACAGTATTCTAAAGGCGTTAAGCATAGGCTTAGAAATTCTGTAGAATTTTGGAAGAGTATTCAGGCTCCAGAATTTATTATAAGTACAATTGAAAGTGGTTATGTCATTCCATTTATCAACGCTCCAACAGATTTATTCTTAAAAAATAACCGATCTGCATGTAATAATGAAGAGTTTGAATGGTACACTTGCACACATTTAGATTAGGTAACCTGGGCTTAAAGACTGATCTAAGGATCAGGTAAACTTGACTCAACCCCAGCTTAACTTGTACTCAGGTGAGCTGGTGTTGGGTTGCTGACCTTTCACTCAAGCATTTCTTACATAAGTGCAGGTTAAACCAGGATTTATTTTGAATATGACATCAAAGAAGGCACCAAATTTTAACAGAATTGGAAAAGGCTGTGCTTCTTAAATTACAGTTAGTTAGAAAAAGAAAAATCAATCATTGAAAGTAAACTAAATGATGGGAAAATGATCTGTAAGAAAAAAAGAATGGGAAAGTATTGAGAAAGCATTCACTGCAAGGCATGGTGTAAATACCAGAAGTATTACAATTAAAATCTTTGTGGACAAATTTGAAAGCGCGTGCAAAGGCTGATGTTGTGAAAGATCGCAGAGATCGAAAAAAGATAATCTTGAAATAAAAGGAAAGCATTCTTATACTGAAGAAACAGAAACTTTATTTATGAAATGTTACAACGCGGACCAATTAATAATGCAATTGCAAAAGAGAGTAATATGATCTTAACAATAATTTTGCTGGTGTTTGGCAACCATTTGTATAAAAATTGTAATAAATTCAGCTTTGTCCAATATTTTTTTCAATATTATCTTATTTAATAATATTACAAAAAATTACAGCACAACAGGAACCAAAACAAAAGAAACTGTCTGTTATTTCTCCTCTCAATCAATTATTGCCTTCATTAATTAAGATTTTTACGCAACAGGGTGTTTTTTGAGAGTTTAAGGAGATTTGTATGGTGTACACAAGAGCGCTGTTTCCAGAATAGTTTCTAGCGTATCTAGAGCTATTGCATCCTTGCATAAAAAATTATGTTTCATTTCCAACCAGTAATAAACATTTGGAAACACAGAGAAATTTTAAGCAGGAGAGTGGAATTATATTATCTTATATTTTTTTTCTAAATGTGTCTGAAAAACGGAGATAATTTACTGTGCATATGAATTCTTCTTTCAGAATAAAATAAAAATGGATTCTGTCTATCTCTTATTACATTTTTCTCTTCTTATGAGCTTTTCCACATAAGTCACCATATCAATTCTATCAAAATATTCATCCATTCTATGCCAAACCTTAGTTTAAACCTCCCTACTGCCAGGTTCAGAACTAGGGTAATATACTGAGCTGATCTCACCTGAGTATTTCAGGTGTGCAAGTGAATCAACAAATTTGAGCTAAACTTAAGCCTGGATTACACTGACCCAGGTTTAACCCAGACGTGTGCAAGTGGCCATTAGCTTACCTATCACTTTCAACCAATGAAATGTTATGACACTAGGGGTCATCCTATTTTTATCATTACTTAAAAAGCACATGGTAAATAATAATGGTTGACTTTACAAGTTAAGACATCGAAAACCTCGTATCTCAATGAGAAGGGGAAAAGGACTTGTGGAATATATCAAGCAGTGCATAGTAAGATGATAGAAACTGCTATCAGAACCTCATCCTCCAATTTTATTACTTTGACAGAAAGAGATACTAGTATATGGCGGGGAAAGCACGTTGGAATACGTAGTTTATTTACAATTTTATAAGATATGTATCAGCGTGAGTACAGGAAAGTATTATAATACAAAAGTTTTATAATACTTGTATTATACTACAAATCTCATCGTGTATACCGGCCTTTAGAAAGGATAAGATCAAGTTTGAGGACTGGAAAGTAGCTGTTCAGTACTTTGAAAAGAATAGTCACATGTTTAAATTCGATCTCAAGTCTGGTTATCACCATATAGATATTTGCATAGCGCAACAGTCATTCTTAGGTTTTTGTTGGAAAGGGAAGTTTTACGTGTTCACTGTTTTGCCTTTCGGCCTCAGTTCAGCACCTTACATTTTTACAAAATGTCTTAGGCCATTGGTTAAGTTTTGGAGGCAATCAAGCATTAATATTGTCTTATATTTGGATGATGGTATAGGAATGTCCTCTTCTCGTGAATCTTGTAGTAACATAGCGCTTTTGTTAAAGATTCTTTAATACAAGCTGGATTTTTAGTGAATGAAGAGAAGTCCGTTTTTGAACCTATTCAGAAGTTAGAGTGGTTAGGTCTTGTGTGGAATTCTATTGAACATTGTTTAAGCATTCTAGATAGAAGGGTACAGGATTGTTTAGATACTTTGTCAAAATTGTTTGATGAGTTACAAAAATTACAGCGAGACAGTTGGCACAGTTTACGGGAAAAATAATTTCCATGGGTCCAGTTATAGGGAATGTTAGCAGGCTTATGACTCGTCAATGTTACATGCTTATGGAGTCAAGAAGTTCTTGGGATAGAATTTTAAAATTTGAAAGTTCGCATGCATTTTTGCAAGAGTTGGTGTTTTGGTCTTCACATTTAAATAATTTGAATAAGCGTGTTTTGGGATCTTATTCTAAGACGCATGCAATCGTTTGTTCAGATGCTAGTTCAGTGGCAGCGGGTGCCATATGTTCTTTAGATAATGAAGATCAATATTTTCATTCAAATTTTTCAGAATCAGAGTGCGCAGAAAGTTCAACATGGAGAGAACTTAAGGCTATACAACAAGCTTTGTTTTCTTTTAAAGACCAGTTGAGTGGAAAATCAATCAAGATTCTCACAGATAGTCAAAACTGTGTAAAAATCGTAAATTGTGGTAGTACGAAAAAGTCTTTACAAGATATAGCCTTTTCCATTTTTGTTTTGTGTTTACAAAAGCAGATTTCTATAGATATTACATGGATTCCAAGATCTTTGAATGAAAAGGCTGATTTTTTGAGTAAAATTGTTGATTATGACGATTGGTTCGTTACTTCAGAATTCTTCAATTTTATGAATGGAATGTGGGGTCCTTATAATATTGATAGATTTGCCAATTTTAAAAATACTAGATTACCAAGATTTAATTCATTATTTTGGAATCCGGGTACTGAGGCAGTGGACTGCTTTTCCCAAAACTGGGGTTCAGAGAACAACTGGGTTGTGCCACCCGTGCATTTAATCATGAGAGCAATTAAACATATATTGTATTGTAGAGCAAATAGTACATTGATTGTTCCTAGATGGCCATCTGCGGCGTTTTGGACAATGATTTTCGATGAGAAATTGGAATATAAGAATTATGTCAATGAAGTGATTGAATTTAAAGATACTTCCATTATTTTGCAGAAGGGTTCTTCAAAAAGTTGCATTTTCGGTACTGAGAAATTTCAGGGTTCTTTGTTAGCCGTGAGGATATGCTTTTAAGATTGTGAGACATGGTCCTAATACAACTGTGTTAGTGACAGGGTCAAATGTATATGAGACAATGATAAATTTATTTTGAATACGTACATGCAGCGTTTTTATATAGCTTGAAGATTTGTATTACTCTGAATGAGTTAAGAAATAATGACATGGTCCTAGTATATTATATGCTGAGAGACGTGGTCAAAAATTAAAGTAATTTAGTATCTTTTATAATAGCATGGTCCTAGTATTGTATACTGAGAGACAAGGCTAGACAATATTTGGGAGACATGGTCCTCACGCATGAGTGACAAGGTCTTTTATTGATTCTAAAAGTACAAATAGGAAAATAATTTCTTTTTTCGAATTTTAAATTTTTCAGATATGTTTCAAACAGGACGATGGCGCTCTTTTTTAGGCATCGAAAGAAGATCTCAACGATTTGAAATTATTTTGTGAAAAATCCAAAGCTAAGAATACATCACGTAAATATAAATACGCATTCAACGGATGGATAAAATGGTGCAGTTCTCATAGTCCTCCTATTCAACAATTTCCTGCTTCCGATTTTCATGTGTCATTGTATTTAATTCATTTATCTAAGGAGCACAATTCCATGGCTAAAGTTAATGAAGCGTTTTACGCCATTTCATGGGCGCACGATTTGTCAGGTTTTAAAAATCCATGTCATTCTTCACTAGTGATTTCAGTAAAGGAAGGAGCCCACAGATGTACAGCTAAACCAGTATCCAAAAAAGAGCCAATTTCTCCGGAAACGTTACAAAAGATCGCGGAAAGGTTCGGAACTTCAAATAACAACTTACCTGAAGTGAGAATTGCTTGCATGTGTCTTATGAGTTTTGCAGCCTCTCTAAGATTTTCCGAATTAGTGAACTTGAGACGTTCAGATATCGAATTTCACGATGGATATGTTACTTTGTATGTTGCTAAGAGTAAGACAGACAAATATAAACAAGGCAATTATGTGAATATTTCAAAAACGGGAAAATGTACTTGTCCTTATGAAATGTTAAAATTGTATTTACAAAAAGCTGATATACCTTCATATATAACCTATATATTCAGATTGCTATATTTTTAGAGCCATTACATTTTGTAAAAAGAAGAACAGTTTTAAATTAAGAAATTCAGGTCCTTTGTCTTATACTAGAGCACGGGAATTGTTATTGGGTGCTCTTGAATCTCTTGGAATTGATAAATCAAAATTTGGTTTACATAGTCTTAGATCTGGAGGGGCTACAGCTGCAGCTAACGCAGGAGTTAATGACAGACTTTTCAAAAAACATGGGAGGTGGCGTTCAGAAAACGCAAAAGACGGATATGTTAAAGAAAACTTACAGTCCTTACTTTCCGTTTCTAAGTCTTTGGGTATTTAATGACATATATTATATTGAACTCTTATATGAAATAATTTTGACAGCTTTCTTTGAATTTCGAAATACGCAGGTCTTGGAGCTGCTACCCATAATACAGGTGTTATGTTTTGATTTTTGAATGAGGGTATAAATATTTTATGTTCGGTTGAGATTGTTCGAATTAGAACATAATTATAGTATTTAATTGAAGCTGGAAACTCGTTTTAAGGTGGAATATCCCTCTGATAAGAGAGATAACTCTTCTAATAAGAGAGATAACTTTCTTCAGACAATTTGTCATGAAATTCAGTGAGTTGTCATATCAGAGTTTACAAGTTTCGCTCAAAAGGACAATTTCATAGTCAACTCAATCAAACCTTTTCTATGGTACAAGTGTTGATATCTAGTTTCTATTGCTAGTATATTGATTAATTATTTATAATAGTTTACTTAAAACATTTATACTCAGTTCCTTTAAACAGTGTAAATTGAAAAATCTCTGTCTCTTAAAGTATAATTCTTTCAAGTTCAAGTTCAAGTTCATTTATTCACTCAACACCATTTTAATACATGGTACATGAGGACAAAGAGAAATATTTACAACATATATATATAATCAGGTCAGAGGTATATAAGTATAAGATATACAAAATCAAGAAATGAAAAGGGAGAAAAGAAAGAAAAAAAAATATGAAAAAATCACATGTGATACATATAATAATAAAATGAATGAGGGGAACAAATCATGGAGGACAGACTAAGTCATATATTTTTAATATAAACATACAGAGTTTTTTAAGTGACGTTGCATCTTGTTTTGTCATCAGTTGGGAAAATTTAAGAATATTTGGTCTTGTAAAATAGTATTCATTAATATATTTCTTTCTTATATTTGACAGTGCAGAACATTCAAGTATAAAATGGAATTCATCAGCAACATGTTTATCATTACAAAATGTACATAATCTTTCGTTTAATGGTGTGCATGCCCATCTTCCCAGCTCAACTGGTAGACGGTGATTAGTAGTACGGAATTTGACAAGTATTTTTCTGAATTTTAACGGCAAAAAACTTAAATAATTTTCGCCCTCAAATTTTGTTTTAAAAGCTTTATACAAAATACCTTTAGAGGAACTATTAATATCAGAATGCCATTTTTGTATAAATTGGTCCTGTAATCTTTGTTTAACAACAGAAGTAACCCAATCTTGACTAATATTATGATAAAACTGTTCATTCCAAATATGAGATAGTCCACATGAATCAAAAATATGATGAACACAGTCAATCCAAGGATTTTTACCAATTTCAGATTGTGAATTAGCAATTAAATATTGATATAATATACATGAAATTTTCTTCTCTGTGCAATTCAATAATTTACACCAGTACGATACTATTCTTGGATATATAATAACAGATAGAGGAAAACGTCCTGTTTCACCATAAACCATATAATTCGGAGTACTACTTTTCAAATACAGAATATGTTTTAAAAATTTTAAGTGTACACGTTCAATAACATCTAAATTTTCAAAACCCCAGATTTCACAACCATACAGTAACACTGGTAAAACCATTTTATCAAACAAATCGAATTGACATTCTATAGGGAGGTTAAATTGTCTTATTTTCCTGATTACACCGTACATTGCTTTTTGGGCTTGGTCACAGAGATGTTTCTTTGCTTTTAAAAAGGAGCCAGATCTTGAAAAAATGATACCAAGATATTTAAATTCTTTTACAGTTTCTAGACTCTTGTTATTATAGTAAAATACCCTTTTGCTCAAAGGACCTTTTGAAAAAATTAATATTTTGGTCTTCTCAATATTTACTTGTAATTTCCACTCTGAACAGTAGCTTTCAAATTCATTCAAAGCATTTTGTAGATCCTCAGGAGCTTAATTGTACAGAAATTTCAGATGCAGTATTGTTTATAAACATTTAATTAATATTTTGTTTCATTAAAAAATATTGTCAAGAGCGATAACGGAACGATAACTCTTGTTTATGGATCCGTGTTATTTTACATGCACAGAAAACAATTTGTTATTCTGATTTAAAAAGCAGCGCTTCAGTATGTTTTCTAATGGGAGTTAGATAGGTATGAGAGTAAATATTATTTTCATGTAGACCTCATATTTCTAATTTAATTGTGAGATAAAAAATAATTAATCTTTCTATTTACCATATCAAATTTTCTTCACATCATGGTTTGACATATTATTCATTTCTGAAAAAGTAAGCAATGCTTCATACTTCAAATAATAATAATAATTCATTGCCTTGTTTATTCT
Source organism: Saccostrea cuccullata (assembly GCF_032062105.1). Taxonomy (NCBI): domain Eukaryota; kingdom Metazoa; phylum Mollusca; class Bivalvia; order Ostreida; family Ostreidae; genus Saccostrea; species Saccostrea cuccullata. The sequence goes on along the minus strand of NW_026924141.1, from coordinate 12,596 downwards.
GTAAATGAGGCCAAATTGTAACTGTGCTTTTTATAGGCACAAGCTCTGTTGGATTCTAAGTGTTTAGAAAGTATTTTTGGAATAATAAAGCAGTTTCAAATCACAATCTGATTTTCTTGACTGATCTTCTAAAAAATCTTTTGAGAACTTCTTGATACAGGTGACAAATGAAGAGAGAAGGGAAAAGGGGGGAATCATTGTAAAGACGCTTCCATACTCAGACACACTACTTAGGTTTGTACTCCAAAGTGATATGTCCCAGGAGGACGTCAAGAAAGCCATCAGTAAATTCTCCTATGTTCTACAAGAGCTATCCTAATTCAGTATTTCTTCAAGTCTTCAAGTCATTCACAAAGTCTGGTGAATTTGCAAGAATTTTTGACTTGCTAAGTTATCAAAAATAAGTTTTTATCTAGTGTGTAATTTTAGTCAGAAACTGAAAATAAAAAAATAGAACCTAGAGATACAATTACATTGCAATGTTATAAATAGGGACTTGGGCAGAATACATTTCCATTTTGATGACTTTTTTGGATTTATATGTACAATGTTTATGGTTTGATATGGTTGTTCTTTGTTGTTATTTAAAATACATTTTGCTGCTTTATAAAAATTGTCAACCTTTTAATTAAAAGTAAGAGTCAACAGTATTTCTGCAATTTTATTTTTACTGTACAATGTATAATCCTTTACAAATCTATTTTAGTATTAGACAAAGCATTTTCTTTTAGTCCCCCGCTTTCGCGAAAGCGAGGGGACATTAAATCTCATTCGTCTGTCTGTCTGTCCGTCCGTCAGTCTGTCAGTCTGTCCGTCACAAAAACTTTAACCTTGCCCATAACTTTTGATTTAGTGGAGCTATGTCTTTTATATTTCACATGTGTATTCCTTGTGACAAGACCTTTCTTTGGGTACCACCAAATTTGACCTTTTGACCTTGACCTTGGAGTTTGACCCACTTTTACACAAAAATTCCAAATTTTTACTTTGGCCATAACTTTTAAATAGTAGGTACTAGGAGTTTCATATTTCACATATGTATTGTTTGTGGCAAAACCTTTCATTGGATAACGACAACCCTGACCTTTTGACCTTGACCTTGGAGATTTACGTACTTATGAAAAAACTTTAACCTTGACCATAACTTTTGAACGGTGAGGACAAAGGCTTTCGTACTTCACATATGTAATTCTTGTGAGAAGACCTTTTATTGGATACCAATAACTTTTGCCCTTTGACCTTGACCTTGGGGTTTTAATTACTTTTTAAAAACTTTAACCATGGTCACAACTTTTAAACAGTAGATACTAGGACTTTTATATTTCACATATATATTCCTTGTGGCAAGACCTTTCATTGGATACCAACAACCTTGACCTTTTGACCTTGGAGATTTATGTACTTATGAAAAAACTTTAACCTTGACAGTAACTTTTGAACGGTGAGGGCTAGGGCTTTTGTACTTCACATATGTAATCCCTTTGAGAAGACCTTTCATTGGATACCAATATCTTTTACCCTTTGACCTTGACCTTGGAGTTTTAGCTACTTTTTAAAAAAAAACTTTAACTATGGTCACAACTTTTGAACGGTAGATACTAGGACTTTTATATTTCACATATGTATTATTTGTTCTTTATTCTTTCTTATTCTCTTTTTATTCTTTATTCTTTCATTGGATATCAACAACTTTGACCTTTTGACCTTGACCTTAAAGATTTATGTACTTATGAAAAAACTTTAACCTTGACCATAAATTTTGAACAGTAAGGGCTAGGGATGTAATCCTTGTGAGAAAACCTTTCATTGGATATCAACAACTTTGACCCTTTGATCTTGACCTTGGAGTTGACCTACTTTTAAAAAACTTTTTACTTTGGCCATAACTTTTTAACGGTCAGGATTAGGGTTTTCATCCTTTAAAAAAATCAACTTCAATGTTACTTCTAAATAAATGACATATGATAGGATGATCGTATTACACACAATATGTCATAAAAAATAACATCTCACCCACAAAGACACCGAAAGCGGGGGACCACAATTCTGTGAATTTGCTTGTTGATTGTATTTTCCCCCTCCTTTTATTTTTACTTACCTGTAATAGTTATCGTTAATAATTTTTTTTTGTTTTGGAGGGGGGCAATATAGAAATCATGGATAAAATAGCTGCAATTGAGTGCAAAAATATTACAGATAACGTATTTATCTGAACCTGGACCTTTCATTGAACATTTATCAACAATAAAGATTGTGCTCCGGACTATGGAGCTCAAGCTTCATCTATGATTGGTTGTGTTATATGTGCTCAACAAAAAAAGAAAGAAAAGAAACGCATATTATTTTACTCATCAAAGAAGTTTTGAAGTACATCATGGGCTTCAAATCCAAATTGTTGAATTATTTCCCTTGATTAATCATGCTTTTGAAAATAGTGTTTTGCATGATTTCTTGTAAATCGGGGGTCTATTTTCAATGAAAATTTGAATTTAGAGAAACAATAAACACTCCTATTAAACCCATATTTTTGCTTTAATTGCAGTGTTGCTGCAATGCCACGCCTAAACAAAGATAAACGCAACAAGGCTCTAACAATGATACTAACCCGAGCTACGCATCTTGAAGTTGCAACTGCATTTATTGTACATCAATCGGCTTTGCAGCAGTTAAACGCACGTCTCCACCAGCTAGGAACCCGAATGACAGACCAAGAACTGGCCGTCTACGGGTTACCACACCCAGACAGGATCGTCAGATTCTCCTTCCGCACCTGTGCAATCGACTAAGAACTGCTGTAAAAACTGCTGAAATCAGCATAAAGTACACAAATTGTTCGCAAGAGACTGAGAGGAGCTGGAATTCGTGCATGACGTCCGTACCTTGGAAATCCACTTGCGCTAAGAGGTCGAAAAGGACATATGGATTGGTTAAGACATAAGCCTCTAGAATTGGGAGGCGACGTCAATGACGTCAACTTAACTTGTCAATTTGGAACATAGCACATGTTTGATTTTTATCACAAACACTCTAAAATCATTTTTAAAAATTAAGGTTAAAACTGAAAAATTAGATTACCATGTTTAATCTGAATATGCTGGGGCGGGGGGCGGGGGGGGGGAGGGGGGGGGGGGTTTTTGAGTATACATGTACATAATGTATTCAAGTTTTATTCAAAGCATTTAGAAGTCGAATATGGCAATATATATGTCTCACATTTATTTTTACAAAAATCAAACCGAATGCTTATGATGATATTAGTTGTTTTCTTTTAATTTTTATAACTTTTTTGCCGTTCTGTTACAGATCAATATTGTTATAAAAAATAAATCATACGTATACCGAAATGTTATAATTTGATAACATGAAAATAAACATTAATCACTTGTCAAATTTGTTCCATGATCTAGAGTCTCATCATATGTAATATATATTTTGTTTTTGACAGGAGGCAGTTCTAATACACAATGCATGTTTCAAAAGGATTTCTGACCAGAGCTGGGGCGGGGGGCGGGGGGGGGGGGGGGGGGGGGGGGGGGGGGGGGTTGTTGAGTATACATGTACATAATGTATGCAAGTTTTATTCAAAGCATTTAGAAGTCGAATATGGCAATATATATGTCTCACATTTATTTTTACAAAAATCAAACCGAATGCTTATGATGATATTAGTTGTTTTCTTTTAATTTTTATAACTTTTTTGCCGTTCTGTTACAGATCAATATTGTTATAAAAAATAAATCATACGTATACCGAAATGTTATAATTTGATAACATGAAAATAAACATTAATCACTTGTCAAATTTGTTCCATGATCTAGAGTCTCATCATATGTAATATATATTTTGTTTTTGACAGGAGGCAGTTCTAATACACAATGCATGTTTCAAAAGGATTTCTGACCAGAGCAATAGTGTAACCCTTGAAACAAGGGATACAAAGCTCTACTATTCTGAAGGAGCAACTTATATTCATCAAAGATGATTGAAATTTTAATTAATACACTGTATATTTAGGCATGCCATATACAAGTGTAGTTGGATTTAATTTTGTTCAAATGTGTGTCTGTCTGTATTACAGTTTTCTCAACAACTCAAAAATATTTTTAGCACGCTTTTTCTTTGGGCTTGTCAAGTGAATGGATTACTTTTTGTATTTGATGTCAACAGGAGAGGGTATATTCACATCTGAGTGGGGGTATTATTACGGATTTAGCATTCATTCACAAATTTGTTAACTCCGACAACTCAGGTTCAAGAGCCCCAGCACCTACCTGCCATGAGTCACATTTCTCTTTGTAAATAATGAATGAAATAAATGAAAGCCCTCTTAGTTGATGCATACATGTGCCATGTTTATATACATATGTACAAATCATAACTTTGCTGTTTCTGAGAAAAACTAAACATTTCTCAAGCACATGAACATTTTTTCTTTCAAATTTAGTCTCTTCAGAAGAACTCGGGTATACTTGTTCGGAAAAGTCAAATGAACTTTCCTGAATGACTGATGAGTGAACATTTTGAGAATCAATCAAGCAAAGCACCGATTAACAATTAAACGCTATTTTCAGTCATGCTAGTGTAGTGAGAGAAACTCACACTAACATCAAACTTTTCACCCAAGATCACCGGTATTTACTCAGACTATTTATATTGGACTCTCTAAAGTCTTATATAGTATATAAGCTTGTCATCCATTAGTTTTGTCCAAACATTTGCATAATATAAAAGCAGAGAGCAAAGATCGTTTTGCTCACGTTGTTCAAAGGGCCATACTTTGAGTTATCGAACTTTGTAACAAAAGTTGCATTATGCAAATTTCACAACATATATTCAATCGCACAAAATAAAATGTATAAATAGGATGTCTTAAAGGGTGGATGGTGGGGGAGTGTTTCTTCTACACTGAGAAGTGTAATGGGACCATGCTGCACTCTGATGCAATACAATGCAACGCATGCGCATTGTATTACCTGGCAATATTGTCCAATCAATGGCAAATTGTCCAATCAAAATAATTTCAATCATTTCCAGAATGAAATCAAAAATATGGTTCAGAATCCTAACTCTTTTTATTTCGTGGTCTGAAAGAAAGTTTAGGGAAAAAAAAACGACTGGATGGGATTGAATTAAATTCACATTTTTTAAAGTATTTGTTCAAAATTAACAATCAGTATATAATTGTGTCGCAGGACTTTGCGACAAGTTTACGTATAGATAATTTTTCATTGAACGAGTAGTTTTCTTTGCGCAAAACATCCAGAAGAAATAGATACTCTTCTTTGACGTACGAACGCATTTTTTTTGCATGAGAATTGATACAGCTTATCTTAATGAGAATATACTGCGCTGTATTGCACCGGACAAAAATGCAATGTCAATAATATATAAGTAAGGTCCACTTGAATTCAAAATAGGGTTGAAAAGTCAACACTCCATTTATTGTACATGTATGTTCTGGAATGTTTTCAAGAAAATTAACACTGCTTACTGTAGTATCTTAACAAGAATTTACTTTTACTTTATTGCACAGGACTTCAACGCAATGTCTTTTTAAAAAGATTTGACGAAGAGACTGAATAGAAGCTAGAGTCACATTTTCGGCTTTGAGTGTTCTCTTTAATGTGAATCTAAATTAACATGCCAGTAATTATGTCGAAAGATGACTGTGAAATGCTTTAGTGCTCAGTCAAACCACTACTTAAGTATAAGAATAGAATTCTCGAGTTTAATTGACAATTAGAAATTTTGAGAGAAGTGCAGATATTCACCAGGAAAGGTAACAGAATTTACCCTGATAACAGTACTTAGGGCTGAGTGAGTTGTCATCAAACAACACTTAATTTTGCTGATTTCTTTGTCCGAAAATAAACTTGAGTATATCATGCAAAACATTCAGAGGAAACTTTGTGTGGAATAAATTTCTTTAATAATTGCAAGCTAGTTGGTTCTGCCCTAACATAAAGATATAACGGCACTGCATTGCATTGCAATATAATTGACGCACTATCTATCTAAAACAAAAACTTGGTCCATATTCGTTGTACTACGATTTCATGAACTTTTTTATCTTTCAAATTCAGTCTTCTTCAGAAGAACTCTGATATACTTGTTCGGAAAAATCAAATGAACTTTCCTGAATGACTGACGAGTGAACATTTTGAGACTCAATCAAGCAAAGCACCGATTAACAATTAAACGCTATTTTCAGTCATGCTTAGCAGAAATTGTGTAGTGAGAGAAACTCACACTAAAATCAAACTTTTCACCCAACATCACCCCTATTTTCTCAGACTATTTATATGGGACTCTCTAAAGTTTTATATGGTATATAAGCTTGTCATCCATTAGTTTTGTCCAAACATTTGCATAATATAAAAGCAGAGAGCAAAGATCGTTTTGCTCACGTTGTTCAAAGGGCCATACTTTGAGTTATCGAACTTTGTAACAAAGTTGCATTATGCAAATTTCACAACATGTATTCAATCGCACTAGATAAAATGTATAAATAGGATGTCTGAAAGGGTGGATGGTGGTGGAGTGTTTCTTCTAATGGGACCATGCTGCACTCTGATGCAATACAATGCAACGCACGCGCATTGTATTACTTGGCAATATTGTCCAATCAATGGCAAATTGTCCAATCAAAATAAATTCAATCAATTCATTTCCAGAATGAAATCCATAATATGGATGAGAATCCTTACTCTTTTTATTTCGTGATCTGAAAGAAAGCTTAAGGGGAAAAGAGGACTGGAATTCACATTTTTTAAAGTATTTGTTCAGAATTAACAATCAGTATATAATTGAGTCGCAGTACTTTGCAACAAGTTTACTTATTGTTAATTTTTCATCGAACGAGTAGTTTTCTTTGTGCAAAACATCCAGAAGAAATAATACTCCTCTTTGACTGAGGAATGCATTTTTTGGCATGAGAATTGATACAGCTTATCTGAATGAGAAATCAATGTAATTGCGCTTCATCGCACTGGACAAAAATGCAATGTCAATCCAAATAAGTTAGGTCCACTTGAATTCGAAACATGGTTAAAAAGTCAACACTTCATTTAGATATATTGTATGTTCTGGAATTTTTTTTTTCAAAAACAGACTAAAGGAATTTATGTGTATACAAACCTCATGAATACAATGTATTTGTTTTCTGTGATATGAATCTGCGTATACATCATTGTGTTGCAAGACTTTTCGAAAAAGCTGCGTATTGATTTTTCGACGAACGACTATTTTTTTTCTTAGTTTTTTTTTAATGCGATTAACATCCAAAACTAATAAACACTCCCTCTTAACTTGTGATTGTATTTTTTTTTTTTCAAGAAAATTAATACTACCTACTGTAGTATCTTATTAAGAATTTTATTGCACAGGACTTCAACGCAATGACTGTTTTTTTTTTAAAGATTTGACGAAAAGACTGAATGGAAGCTAGATTTACATTTTCAACGTTGAGTGATGGTTTGAACATACCGCTATTTTATTGTATAAATACTATACAAATGGTTTGAACACAAGTTCTAACAACTTACGAGGTTCTCGCCATAAAATGCTACAACGGTCAATGTCTATGCATAGGAAGAAACAGGCGGAAAAAATACTGATAAACAATCATGTTTGTTTTAAAAGCATACATTCGTTACGCATGATATAACTATATCAAGAGTTTAAGTGTTAGGCTGTAATAATGAATTAAATCTACCAGAATCTCTTATAAATTTTTGAACTGATTGAAAAATATGTTTGTTGACTTCCACATTTTGCGACTCATCTCCCAACAGAGGTAAGTGGCAATCAATAATATTCAATGTAGTATTTGGTTTAGTAAGACACAATAAATTTCTTATTAGTTTATCTCTAGCATATTGGTACTTATTGCATACAAAGAAAAAATGATATGGGTCTTCTGGTAAGATAACAGACTTTACTCTGATAGCAGTACATAAAGCTGAGTTGTCATCAAAAAACACTTAATTTTGATGATTTCATTCATACGAAATATAAATTTTGTATGTATATAATGTGTTTGATATGGATTTACAAGGACTAACCGTCCATTTTCGATTATTTCATTTTTTATAAATTGTATCAATTAATGCTATAAGACGTTCGTCTTTTGCAATAAAGAAATTGAAAATTGAGTGTTTTCTTTGATATCAATCTAAATTAACGAGCCAGTAATTATGTCGAAAGATGACTAAAAAGTACCTAAGTGCTGATTTTTTGGGGGGGGGGGCATCTTTGGTATTGCTGTTAAATTGATATTATTGTGGACTGGGTCTACATAATTCCTAGTTGATCCCCATTCATTGCCATTGTGCTCATGAAAGCAAACTGATATTTATTCGGGTAATTATATTTTCAGATAAAGAACATTGAAAAAATTTTACGTGAAACAAAGCTATTCTGATCGGGCACGAGATTCCAAAAATGCTTACTTTCAAAACAGAAAGCGATGAGTGATGACAGCGATGAAAATTTTGAAGTATGTAAAGTATTTGCTTTCTGTTTAGTAATATAATATGCATACATAGCAATACAGGGATCAAAAACATCGCTTTCACTCTTCTTTTTTTCTAAAGGTGTTTACGCGTCCATTATTGAAATATTTAAAAAAATAATAATAAACGACCAAAACGGGACGGTGTAAACAAATGACTGGTTATGGGCAATGTAGGGTGTAAAAATAAAATACACATTTTATTATTATTTTTAAATAATTGTCCGAATGTGAGAAAAATAGTAAAAATATATATTGAATGCGGTGTAAAACTGTAAAATTTAAATCGCCATGGATAAAAATTTGAGACTTCCATATGAACATACACATCCTTCCTTGTATTTATCTCTTTATTCTCAACAACAAGAAGCAGCTTTTCTGCTTGTACATCAATAGTTGAATCCACACTTTTCAAAAGTTATGTCCCTTGGCTGCCATTTTAGGGGATAAACCCATAGAATCCTCACAGTACCCTTTGTAGTTTTCAGGTTTGTAACTTTGTCATTTGACTGGGAAAAATCGTTGCATAGTGTATACTGATTGCCCCATGTTGGGGCTACCCACACATCCAAAGAAAACAATTTAAACACAGTGGATTCATCACAGCCCGCCCAAATGTTTGGTAGCATAAAGAGGAGAAATGTTGTTTCTTTCCCTTTTGACCTTTTGGTTGACCCCTCAAAGGGAACACAACTTTTGTAAAATTCCATTTTGATTTATGATTTTTGCATTCTTGGCGCGGTCAACTGGAAGTATACGTATATTGACAATTTTAGCAATTATTTCTAACTAGGTGGCAAATTAAGTGGGTTATGATTAAAATTTTACAAAAAGAAATTTATTTAAAAACTTTTTTGTAGATATCAGGGGATACAGGAAGTACCAGTAATTTTCCCCAAGTAGATTTCACAGCCTGGTCACCAGAAGCAGGGTCTGGTTGTACTTTTTGTGTCTTGTCCCTTTATCAATTATTTACAAGCCCATCTACAGACAGACAGACACACCAGGGAAGGTCAAAGTCAGTGTTACACATAGGCAGCAGAGACAGAAGAAATTCAAATGTAGCAGCACTGTAGGAAACTATATTGCAGGTAAAGCAAAGGACTTTGGATCTCAAAAAAAAAAAAAAACAAACATTTAGGAAATTTTAGGATGTATGCATGTATATTGTTAAATAATAAAATTCAAAATAGCTTGTGAGAAAACAGGACATTTGGTAATTTGATGAACCAGATAAAAAGTATGCTTTAAACAAAAAAATTGCAGGGAAATCTGATGGTTAGTTGTTTACTAATCATAATGCAATTGGATGAATTTATTTTTGTTCTTTTAAGATGAAAGAAGGTTACAGAATGCTGCTAATGAGAATGACCTTAATGCAGGTAATATTGAAGCAAATACAATTATTATTGAAAAAAAGTACAAAAAGACATTGAAATATATTTTTACAATCAACATGTATGACTTGTTTGTCCCCAGTGGTTGAATTGCTTGAAGATGGAGTAGATCCATGTTGTTCAGACAACAAACAAAGAACTCCTCTCCATTTTGCCTCATCTCAGGGATATGAAAAAGTTGGTAAGTCACACTGGAAGGCATCTTCGCTAGCCAAGGGTTTTTGGTCCGATGTTTCCTCTTTATAAACCCTTGGCCGATATGCACTGTAAAACGCCAATTTTCTTGGAGAGTTGTAGCCGACCGTGGACCAATGAAAAAACTGTTTTCAATTTACAGCCTAGAACTTTCGAGAAGTTTTCGAGAAATTCTATCTCATGTTTAAACCCGTTTTTGTTCCTATAAACACATAAAGTCCGTCCGTTAAAGCATATATCGCTTTTTGTTGGAAAGAATATAATTTTTATATTCCAAATGTTGTTTCAATGGAAGTCGCCATATTGTGTATAATTTTCTACCGAAACATACATAAAAGCTATCATTTCATCGGCTGTTTACTTCAACCAGAATTATCGTTCTCTCTGAAGAATTTACAGAAGGCGCTATGTGTGACCGGCGTTTTACAGTGCATATTGGCCAAGGGTTTATGGGGAGCGTTGCGGACCGAAAACCCTTGGCTAGCGAAGATGACTGGAAGGCTGTAATGGAACAGGAAACTATAAACTCACAAAAAATTCAAACTTGTTTTATTTAGCTTTAATTTAGAGTTGTCTTTCTTGACTTTGCTGTGCTGCATTAAATCTTAGATAAAATTTAATTTTACTTGTTGAGAATTGTGAAATCTTAAGATATAAGTATAGACAAAATATTTCTTTGCCTTTACTTTTATCAAATGTTCATGTGTTTTAAACTTTTTTTATGAATATTGCAATATTTATATTGGTAACAATTTCATATAAAGCCTTGCTGGACAAGGGTGCAGATCTCAAACCAGAAAGACATTCTTGGAAATACACCTCTTCACCTAGGTAGGAGATTAATTATATGAAAAAGGAAGAACAGAAGGATATATTACTGAAAAATATTTGTTATATAAAAGTAAACACAATAGGTTCACTAAAAATGAATAATACTTTTGAAAAATGTCAAAGAAAAAAATTTCTTAGATATTACTCAAGTAATGAGTGATACAATGGATACTAGTATTACACAGGATATAATCAAATAACATTCAGTTGAAATTCTTACAAGTACATATCTGTGACTCTGTAGCCATGATACATATCAGTTTAAATGTATATGTCATACTAAAACATATTTTAATATATCAAGTTTTCTCTGGTACTTTCAGCTGCTTGCACAGGTCAAGTCCCAGTGGTTACTCTATTGCTGAAAGCAGGATGAAGATTATTGTTATAATTATCTGGCCTCAATCTGGGCTGTTTAAATATATATGAGCATTGTCTTAGAAAAAATGTTGCATTTTCAGTGTGTTTGTCAATGTTCTCTCTATGTTCAAAGAAAATTGAAAGGGGTATAAATGTAACAATTGGCAAGTGAGTGTTTGCATCCATCCATGATATTGTGTTATATTTTATCATCTGTTTTGGGGATCATAAAACTTTAACGATCTCACTTTTGATCCCAGTCTCACTTTTATCAAAGATATTGATAGTAAAAAAGTGAGACAGAGATCAAAATTAAGTTCATCTAAGTTTTATGGCCCTCCAAGACTGGTTTACAGGAAAAATTCTCTTTTCATATTTGTGTATCGTCTTTATCGGAACAAATCTGACGTCTGTGGATAGACATGGCAGAACTCCATTAAGTGTAGCAAAATCACGACTCCGATTCCTGAGTGAAGAAGAGAGTATTCCTCACAAAGGGTTAAGGACGAAACTCTAGAGGTATAGTTAATATTTTTTGATAAAGTCAACATGTTGCCATTATTTACATTTTCAAGGTAACATTTTTTTCTGAAGTCTAAATAAAGGCAATGAAAACAAATACTTTTTTAAAGTGCAGTGAAAATGCCAGGAATGAAAAAGTCCAAAATTTTTGACAAACTTTAGAGATCAATTTTCCTTTTATCTTAGTCTTGACAAGGGACAAAAATGTCCATCTCATTAACAGGAAATGCAATAGGCTTAAGTTTAATATCTCTCATATAATAAAGAGGCTTTTTAATTAATGTGTATTTAATGAAGACTTTTATGTGAATGTGTAAAGTCTTTAACCTCTGGTAATTATTTTCCAGATTGGAGAAATGATGAGGGCATATTTAAACATTTCTGGACTGCACCAGGAGGCAGAACAGATAGATCAGCTGTGTCACCAGTTACAGGGTGTGTCGACACGGGAGGAAGTGGACCACCTTAATTCTCTCTTCACAGACTTTGCAAGTCTCAATATCGAAAAATCACAGAACAGGACATAGCTGTGTGTTCAGCATTTCATCTGAACATTATTGCATTACATCGGCCACAGTATTTGTCATCTGAATGTTAAAGCATTTCATTGAATACAATGTTTTTTTTATATGGGAATTGCTGCCTATTTGTTTGAATGTGATGTATATATGTAGATTTCAATTTGTTTGTATTTGTATAATATGTTATGAATGAATGGTGTACAAAATTTTCATTTGAAGAATGTCACTAGATGTTTACCAATAAATCAGGATTCAAAT
>NW_026924140.1:0-23011 GCF_032062105.1 Saccostrea cuccullata | reverse complement strand
TGGACAGACGATTGACAAAATTTGATCTGAAAAGCTCAGGTGAGCTAAAAAATGATTTACTGTTATTGATTAAAATACAGTAATGTGTCCTGAAAAAAAATGATTTCCAGTAGTAAACCAATTAAAACTCAATGTCTGTGGCAAACCCTGAAATGTGTTCTCTCAATCATTTGTTACATTAATATTTCAAGACTTCCTACCTCTGTCTGTCTGGTGCATTGCCCTATACTCCGCCTGGGGGTCCGGGAGAGAGATCTCAAGGGGGGAGGCTGCAGGGGACTGAAGCAAAACATGCTTCCTAGGCTCCTCAAAGAACATCAGAGGGGCCTCTTCCATACACTAAAATAGTATAAAAACATTTTATAGGGCTTCATTAATTCATTTCAATGTATATATTTTATATATATTAAGACATATATTTGAACATAATTAAGTAAACATGATTTTTATGATTTTCTAAGGGTAAAATTTTAACTTTCCATTGTGGCCTCACCCTACCACAGGGGATCATGAATTTACACTGCCTAAGGATGCGTCCACATAAATATGACTGATTATGGCTTTGTTGTGTTTGGGAGGAAAACTTTTTAAATATTTTCCAAACATATTCCTTTGTCAAACATGTAAAACTTTGATTGTCCATTTTGAATCTTTAACACTACCTTAGACCTTTCCTCAACAACTTTTTTTGGCACATTATATCTTAATAAGAGACCCTGACTTTTAAAACTGCCAAAAAAATTTCACTATTTCTGAATTGAACTTCTTAGTTGTCTTGATAGAGAATCTTGAAAACGTAAATCTCGATCTCGATCATTAAAAGATGGATGTTGCCAGCCCAAATTTTCTAAGTTGCGAAAATGCGACTTGATTTTAATTTCTAGTTGCAAATCCAAATTTTAGGTTGCAAATGCGACCATTTAAGTAGCAACTTGGAGCACTGCATAGACACAGATTTGAAGTTAATTTTTTCTCAAATTTTTTGTATATTAGTTGTAATATTATACAGAAACTTTTAGAAAAAATATTAACTTCAAATAGCATTTCACACAAAAATATAATAAATATTTTTTTTCATCTCAAAGTAATTGAAACTTATACCCCATTCATATGACATGATTTGCATACCTCAGTATTTTTTACACACGAGTAAATTTACTCACATGTGCAATTTTTGCCTGAACTGATTTACTCATATGCAAATTCTGCACAGTTGAGTAAATTTACACCTGGTCAGGACTAGGTGTAAATTAACTTTTGCATACACTTTGTAGCAATTTATTAGTTCATGTGTGTAAATTGTGTCATATGAACACGCAGCAAGTTTACTTATGTATGTATTTTGTTTTCTTTATTTTATAAATTTCCATTTTAAGTGTTGTTTCGGTTTTGTATGCATTGGCGTGTAAATATATCAGTCCGTAAACATGGTGGCTAGATTGATTGATAGATTGTTTATTGTTTAACGTCCCTCTCGAGAATTTGTCACTCATGAATTGCCGGCGGAGAGCTGCAATTTTTTTCCTATACTCGGCAACAGTAGAGCCATTCTGCAGGGAGGGATTTTTTTCATGCCAGCACCTACTGCGACACGGGACCTCGGTTTATATGCGCGGTCTCATCTGAAGGACTGGTCTACACGTCCAACAACGGGATTCGAGCCCACGACGTAAGGATCAACTCCTTACTTCGCGACTCTAGAGCAGACGCTCTAACCACTGTGCCACGCGGGCGACTTGGTGGCTAGAAAGCAGAACTATTAAACAAGGAGCCATTATCCCTCCGACAAAAATTTTCGAATTTGCAAAAACGAGGGCATCTTGTACCCTTTCTGGCAAACCAATGTTCATGTTTCTAAAGTTATAGCTGAGGTCGCAAACAAGTGCCCTTTAGGATCAATAAATAGTGTCTTTACTATTCAAGTCCTCTTCTTGGGAATGCGCCGGAGCTATAATAGAACCATGCATTTCATAAATTGTTTGGGACCCATTAGTGTTTAGCTCTTGATGACGTTCTTATACCTTTCTCTGTTTTAAATTCAGGCAAGCTTCTCACAAATAATTCAATGTTACAGGAATTTCGATAAACTAGTGAAAATAAGCATTCGTAAGTAACCTCCTCGGCACTTGACCTCATCAAGAATGTCCAGGGTTTCATTTTAATTTCCTTTTAACATATGTGTATTGTTCAAACATTTTTTAGATCGATCACTGTTAGATTTTTTTCATCCTTTTCACCCGCCGAAACATGGCTGAAAAATTGCCGACTCGGTGTTAAACAATATTCAATCAATCAATCAATCAATCAATCATGCAATCACCATTTTCATTCTACTGGAAAATACTTAATTATTATATAATGTTCAAGCAGGTATTTTATATTGGCCTCGCACACTTGATGTAATGTAGATTTTAAAACAGTAAAAATATATTTTAAATGGTCCTATTTCTGCCGAAGACGTCAACTAGTAGATGGCAATTAACATTTTTCTTTACATACAACGGCTCTTCTACAGTCTTTGGGACGGAAGCCAAAACATATACCAACAATAAAACAATATGAGCTGTATTTTTGAGAAAATTATTTTGCTATTAAAATTTGTTATTATGATTAATAAGTATATCATTAAAATCTTTAAGATTAAACCAAAATAAAATTCCATCGCAAATATGAACAATTGTCAAAATGTAGTTTATAAATGTTCTATTTTTCTATCATTGAAATAGTTGATTACAAATTTGCAACAAAATTTTCCCATGTCAATATTGCAGCATATATTGATAATCTTAGTAAGTTTTCCTTTTTCGTGTGTAAATTCTTATACCATTCTTTCTAATTAAAGTCATTAATTAAGATGTACCAATAAATCAGTGGAACGGACCCCCCCCCCCCCCCACCCCCCAGTTTCTCTGATGAAGATTTAAAAGTTAGTCTTAAAAGTTAGGAAATACCCCTTTTCTATTAAAAAAAACACAATTCTGAATTTATCCATATCCTTATTGTTTATATGAAAATATGAAGATTTACTTACAGAACATAAATCTCGTCTGAACGCATAGCAAATTAACTTTTACTTACGTGTGTCGATTTACTTATATGTACCGGTAAATTTGCACACATAAGTAAATTTTCGTCGTATGAATGGGGTATTAGTATTTCTGGATGGATTGATTGACACATCCTTGCACTTACACAAATTATAATTTTTATTCTTAATACAGTAAAACTGTAAATCACATTTTAGTCAGGAGACTGTATGCTCGCGAAAATTTCAACTCACATAAAATAGAATTCCTTAAGATTATATAGATCAAAGACCAAAATTCGTGAAAATTTTGTCTTGCTGATAAAGAGTCAATGTCTAACTTGGAAAATAAGGTGTCGCCAAAATTAAGTGATCTACAGTACTTGGAATACACCCGTGAAACATAAACTGTTTTTGTAAACAGGCCCAAGGATCATGTAACAGACTTAGACTTAAGTCAAATTTTCAATCAACTGTAAAATGTTTATCAATTATTGAATTGATCTAAAAATTTGCAAGTAACATTTTTATGAATCAAAATTAAAACACATTTCAATTTTGATCTTTTTCCCGTCTATAAAATTTAAATACAGTATGAAAATTTTGACTTAAGCTTAAGATGTTTCATGATCCCGAGGCCAGTACACGAGCTGCGTTACTGTTAATGTTTACCTCGGTCTCCTCATCCATCCGCCGCAGCTCCTCCTTGGCCACTAGTCCGTACGATCTGAGTGCCTCCACTCGCTCAGTCAGCAAACGAAACCTCTCCTCAAACCTACAATCACAAGTCCAGGATCAAACTCCGTCATTGTTTTATTTCTCTTGTTGCTTGTGGACAAATTTGAAATAATAATTAAGGCAATTTGATTAAAAAAAAAGTTTTTTTTTTTCGTTATATATTTCTGTATACAGAGAAATTTTCGTCCCTTTCACCTATTCCTCACATATTGGTGCAGAATGGCAATTTTGTGATAAACATGTTTTAAAAATTATGAACAGTTTCAAGAGTGGAAGGGAAAACAAGAGGCCCACGGGCCTTATAGGTCACCTGAGTATCATGTAACAACTTTCCAGCGATTGTATTTGGTTCGTGTTTTAAGCCAAAAGCCATGAAATTCACAAATTTTGAAAGAGGCACCATTGCTTATCAAAGGGCAGATTTCAAAGCATTAATTTATTTTTAGTCAAAGTACCCCCTTGGTACCCCTGACCCAGCACTCCTGAAATTATCTATTTTGAAAGAGGACCCTTTCTTCATTATAAGGCCAGCATTTTTTTTTATGTTTAGGTTTGAGTTATGAACATGAGAATAAAAAAGTCCCGAAGGAAAAGGAAATAATTTTTTTTGATAAATCAATTATTAACATTTGTACATTCTTTTTTTATGCTATCCTAATAGGCTCTTTACCACTGGACACATAATGCTTACAAATAGGAAAGTAGAACATTTAATTGCTTATTTCATCATCTGCCAGTTTGGGCCAGTTATATAAATTTTGTGATGTTGATCAAAATATATTTTTAAAAATCAATTCTTTAAAAGTCTTTCAATACATCTTCATTTTCTTAATATGTGTTAGGTGAATGTGTACCCTTACCAAAGTAAAATTATTGCAGCAATATTGCTGCTATATTGCGGCAACATTGCGGCAACACATTTTTGTCACCAGAAACAAGCTTTTTGGGTTAGTGAAATATCACCGCTAGCGGCAACAACTTCTGGTAACATTCCGGCAATACTGTGAGAAAAAATGAAATATCACCGCTAGCTGCAACAACTTCCGGTGACATTCTGGCAATACTGCCAGAAAAAACTTTCTGGCAACATCTAGGATTACCCATGAACCATTTGTTGAGCATGCTCAGTCATTTACTTCCTCTTTTTAAATAAAGTGGAGGGAATTCAAAGGCAAGCATGTTTTGCTTCATTACTGACTTGTATCAAGTTGATTAGAGTTGTTAATTGTGTACAGTGGGATTAGTCAAGATGAGTAGTAAGACTGCATTATGTGGACTGACTAGAAAAAAGAATTTAAGCAGAATTATAGGAATGTGTATACTCTAGCGTCTTCCATATCATCAGACTTGGTGAGTCAAAACCAATATTCTTTTTGAGATGTCAATGATTCAATGGAGATAAAAATTGGAAAAATTATATGTGTTTCAATTAGTGCTTGTGATTCATGCATACTAGACTTGTATGTCTATATATCCTAGAGTAGCAGGAAAAGATGAATTAAAGCATGTTATTTGAAAATAAATGCAGAGTTGCTGGACATTTTCACAGTGGCATATTAATATTGTTTCTATAAACATTTTTATACCTGTCTCGATAGATCGGGGGTACATATTGTTTTTGTCCTGTCTGTCTGTTTGTAAACTTGAACCTTCACCATTACTTTTGAACCATTGAGAGATAAAGATTTCATATTTGGTATGTCTACTCCACTAATTATGTTCTTTCAAATGATATCAAGGTCAATGACCTTGTGACCTTGACTGTGACCTATATGATAAAAATAGCTTTTTCGAATATTCGTCATAACTTAAAATTAATGAAAGATAGAGACTTTATATTTAGTATGCATAATTCACTAATTAAGCTTTTTCAAAAAACACCTGAAGCTGAATGACCTTGAGACCTTGGCTGTGACCCACATCCTTAAAATAGATTTTTTGAATCTTGGACATAAATCTTGAGCAATAAAAGATAGAGAACTTGTATTATGTATACACCCTTCATTAATTAACCTCTTTCAAATAACACCAAGGTCAATGACCTTGGGACCTTGACTGTGACCATATACTTAAAATAGATTTTTTGAAACTTCGACATAACTTTTGAGTCATAAAAGATGGAGAATTCATATTTGATATGCACCCTTCACTAATTAAACTCTTTCAAGTAACACCAAGGTCAATGACAATATGACCTTTACTGTGACCCCTATGCTAGAAATAGCCATTTTGATCCTCTGCCATAAATTTTGAACTATAAGAGATAGAGACTTCATATTTAGTATGCATACTCCACTTCAATTAAGTTCTTTCAAATGACACCAAGATCAATGATCTTGTGACCTTGACTGTGACCCATATGCTATAAATAGCTTTTTCAAACTTTATTGCCACAAGGCGCACAGTGTTTCACAAACATATCTTGATTTTCATTATGATGATCAATATAATTTTCTATCTGTTCAAAGAATAGCAGAAGTAGCTATTTCTTATTGACCCTGTGGCTTGCTATTGTTTAAATTGTTATATTCCTCAGCACAGTTTGTTAA
The DNA here is from genome assembly GCF_032062105.1 of Saccostrea cuccullata. Taxonomy (NCBI): domain Eukaryota; kingdom Metazoa; phylum Mollusca; class Bivalvia; order Ostreida; family Ostreidae; genus Saccostrea; species Saccostrea cuccullata. The sequence continues at coordinate 16,699 of NW_026924140.1, read as the reverse complement.
TTGTTAGATTGATAGATCATTATTTCCATTAAATACCAATTAATATCTTAACTTACATACGAAAAACGATATAGCCGCAATATTGTGGCAATAATGCCGGAAGATGTTGGCAGAAGATCAATATTTTGGTCATGATTTGCAGCAATATTGCCGCAACCCTTTTCTGGCAATATTGCCGCAAAACTAATTAACATACGAAAAACGATATAGCCGCAATATTGCGGCAATAATGCAGGAAGATGTTGCCAGAAGATCAATATTTGGGTCATGATTTGCAGCAATATTGCCGCAACCCCTTTCTGGCAATATTGCCGCAAAACTAATTTACATACGAAAAACAATATAGCCGCAATATTGCGGCAATGTATTGCCAGAATGTTGCTGCAATATTGCGGCAATAAAGCCAGAAGATGTTGCCAGAAGGTCAATATTTTGGTAAGGGTAGACATTGTTCTAAAATTTACTTGATGCCTAAAATTATAATTCCTATCATAAAACAGACAGGAAGTATTGGGGAGTAGGGTCAACATTTTTTCAATTAAGTGTAAAATAATTTTTCTGGCTGATACAAATGATACTACATATATTTGTATATTCTTGCCTTTTAACAGTTGAATTTTTTTTTATTTCTTCACTTCAGGTTATTGTTTATTTCTTCCTCAAATGGACTTCACTTCTCCCATAGTTTTATTCATTACATCTGATGCATAAGCAACAATTTTCTGAAGAATGATGCTTAGACTGTAAGCTATAACAGAGACCTAAACAATGTCCCTGGCAATATGCAATAGCTACCACGGGCAGTTTAAAACCTGGGGGAGGAAAATAATTTACAGTTACTTTTGAAACGAATACATAATTATCTCACCAGCATGTCATTGTGCAACAAAGTCGTCAGCATTTTATTTGTCCTTTGAACGGGTGAAACGTTTTGAATGGCACTCTTATCGATGAATTTTACATTAAACCATGCCAAATTCTTGGATCTAGCTTTATTTACCCGCCGTTTCAGGTCTAAAAACCGGAAGTGCGAGTTCGTAAATTTGAAATCTCGATCCCGACTCAAATTTGACATCCGAAAGAAATTTCAAAACCTTGAGCGGAGGGTTTGTAAAACTGAAAATAAAATAAATCCTGGCCTTAGATATGTAATTAGATCATTAGCATATTTACCAAGAGCAAAGGATAAGATGTTCAAAGAATTCATACATTTCACTATATAATCATTAGAGCCCCACCCTAAAACAAGAACCACTGACCCTGGGGCCATAAAATTCACAATTTTGGTAGAGGCACTCTTGCTTATCATAACTATGCTCTTAGTTAGTTTATTTAATACCCAGGAGCAGAGAACAAGATTTTCAAAGAATTAATGTATTTTCACTATATAATCACTAGAGCCCCGCCCTAACACCAGAACCCCTGACCCTGGGGCCATAAAATTCACAATTTTGGTAGAGGCACTCTTGCTCATCATAACTATGTACTTAGTTGGTTTATTTAATACCCAGGAGCAGAGAAGAAGATTTTCAAAGAAATAATGCATTTTCACTACCTACTTATTTAGCCCCGCCCTAGCACTAGAACCCCTGACCCCAGGGCCATGAATTTCACAATTTTGGTAGAGGACTCATTGCTGATTACAATCATGCAAACAGTTTGACTGCTAGATGTCCAGGAGTAAAGAAGAAGATTTTTAAAGATTGCACTAATTTTAGTAGTTTTGGCCCCACCCCTCAGGCCCCAGGGGGGCAGGGATCATGAAATTCACAATTTTTGTTCCCCTTCACCCATAGATGCTTTGTACCAAATTTAGTTGAAATTGGTTCAGTGGTTGCAGAGAAGAAGCTGAAAATGTTCAAATGTTAACGCACGACAAACGACGAACGACGCACGACGCACGACGAACGACGACGGACGAAAACAGATAGCAATAGGTCACCTGAGTTTACTCAGGTGACCTAAAAAATGGATTTCTCAAATATGTTATGGACAGACATCTAATAATATACATTTATTGACTGAGTTCGAGGGCAACATGCGTTTTGTCAGACCCAAGAACCAAACTGTCTGCCTGAGGCCGTTAGTCCAACATCTCCCCGAGCGGTCCAACATCTCACTCAGCGGTCCAACATCGATTTATTTATGCCCGCTCAGCAAAACATTAAAAATGTTTGACATTTTTTTGTATAGATTTGCATAGGAACACATTTTTAAAGGTATAACAATAATACCTATTGTAGCACAGACCTACCCTCAGGGCTGGGTCATGATTTTAACAATTTAGAATACAATCCCAAAATGCTTCCACATAAGTTTCAGCTTTTTTGGCCCAGTGGTTCTTGAAAAGAAGATTTTTCCTATATATATTTCTATGTTGAACTTGGATTCCCTATTATTGCCCTGCTCTATCCCCGGGGGTCATGATTTTTACAATTAGAATATACATTAATACTCCAGAATGCTTTCACATATTAAGTTTCAGCTTTTCTGGCCCAGTGGTTCTTGAAAAGAAAATTTTTAAAGATTTTTCCTATTTAAATTTTTATATTTCTATGCTGAACTTGGATTCCCTATTATTGCCCTGCTCTATCCCTGGGGGTCATGATTTTTACAATTAGAATATACATTACTCAAGAAAGCTTTCACATAAATTTCAGCTTTTCTGGACCAGTGGTTGTCGTCATATGTGTACTAACTGGCACACAAAGACGTAATAAAATGTCTTGGATATGCTTCATATATACATCAGAGATGGGAAAAAGAGTACAGAAGTGCATGACATTAACACGCCAGATTTTGATAAATAAGTTATGATAAAATTTTGAAAAGTTATGAAGAAAAAAAATAGACAAATTATTCAATGAGAGTTTTTTCCTTTATACCAAAATAGTTACGGCATGAAAGAAGACTAGTAGAGAGTACTGTTTATTAAATGTAGGCATGAAAGAAGACTAGTAGAGAGTACTGTTTATTAAATGTAGAACAATCAATTGGGAACAATCTGGACGCAAATGACCTCAAACAATGTGACTGCATGTATATTCTCTACTGCCTACAATATAAGGCGTTTTGACTATTAGGCCTAGAAAAAACATAGGTAATCAGAGATTACAGAGCTCACCTCAACGTGTGTTGTCTTTAAGTAAGGCAAATTAAGTCACACAATTAACCAACAAAAAGTGTACATCCAAAAATGCAAAATTTATGCAATTTTGATACTTTTGAATAGACCTATATAAAAACTTAAAACTAGTTCTTCATCATGAAAATGTAATTAAAATCCAGCATCTGAAGCAAGATTGAGAGTTTTCATCCCTTGATGCATCATTTGTGCTACTGGTTTATATAAGCCTTATAGTTTCTTGGTGATAGACTTGCACCCATAACTTTTACGAGGTCTATTATCTAGAAAACGTATGTCGAATTCAGCATCTGAAGCAAGTCCATTAGTGTGCATCCTAAGATGTATCATCCATGCAAGTTTGGTCAACATAGGGCTTAAAGTTACTTGCAAATGAAACCTGTATAAAAAAATTAACCTTTCCACTAATCCAGAAAATGTAGGTCAGATTCAGCATCCGAAGCCAGCCTAGTAGAATGCACCCTTAGATGTACCATCCATGCAAGTTTGGTCATTATAGGGCTCAAAGTTACTTGGAAATGAATCCTGCACCATAAACTTTAACCTGTTTACTCGTCCTGAAAATGTAGGTCAGATTCAGCATCCAAAGCAAGTCTGGTAGTATGCATCCTAAGATGTACCATCCATGCAATTTAGTCATTACAGGGTTCATAGTACCTTGGAAATGAAACATGCACCAAAAATTTTAACCTGTTCACTCAACCGGAAAATGTAGGACAGATTCAGCATCTGAAGCAAGGCTGGTAGTATGCATCCTAAGATGTACCATCCATGCAAGTTTGGTCATTATATGTCTCATAGTAACTTGGAAATGAAACCTGCACCAAAAACTTTAACCTGTTCACTCAACCAGAAAATGTAGGTCAGATTCAGCATCCGAAGCAAGTCTAGTAAAATACATCCTAAGATGTACCATCCATGCAAGTTTGGTCATTATAGGGCTCAAAGTATCTTCAATATGAAACCTTCACCAAAAACTTTAACCTGTTCACTCAACCGGAAAATGTAGGTCAGATTCAGCATCCGAAGCAAGGCTGGTAGTATGCATCCTAAGATGTATCATCCATGTAAGTTTGGTCATTATATGTCTCATAGTAACTTGGAAATGAAACCTGCACCAAAAACTTTAACCTGTTCACTCAACCGGAAAATGTAGGTCAGATTCAGCATCCGAAGCAAGTCTAGTAGAATACATCCTAAGATGTACCATCCATGCAAGTTTGGTCATTATAGGGCTCAAACACAGTATCTTCGAAATGAAACCTTCACCAAAAACTTTAACCTGTTCACTCAACCGGAAAATGTAGGTCAGATTCAGCATCCGAAGCAAAGCTGGTAGTATGCATCCTAAGATGTATCATCCATGTAAGTTTGGTCAACATAGGGCTTATAGTTACTCGGAAATGAGACCTACACCAAAAACTGCACCAAAAATGTTAACCTGCACCAAAAACATTAACCTGGTCATTCCTTTGCTGAAATTGCAGCATCTGAAACTTTGACTGGTACAATGAAACACACTAGCAACATCTTCCATGCATGTCTAATCAATATAGGACACAGAAGTACTTAAAAAGAAAACTGCTCCAAAAAACTTAACCTTAACCCGGGACGCCGACGCCGACGCCGAGGGTATCACATAAGCTCCCCCCAACTTCGTTGAGGTGAGCTAAAAATATGTTTGTTTCCGCTTTCAGGCTGAAAAAATATAGGGTAGGTAGGTAGGCAAATTTTTTTTTTTTGAAAAAAAAAATTTTTTTTTTGCTTCTTTAATCAAAACGTGTATAGAACTTAGAAGTAACATTAATGACAAAAGAAATTGTGTTTTCAAGCATTTCTGTGACTTAAACTTATAATAGAATGGTGACCCAAACTTCTTTCTGTCTTGAAAAGCTTGCAAAGTTGGAGACTATAATTCCCTGGGTGAAATCTTGCACTTCATGGGACAAGAGCATTAAAAAAAAATTTAGGGTCGGCACTATAAATTAGGGTCAGTCGGGAAAGCGGAAACAAACATATTTTTTTTCTAGCCTAAGGCCTTACTTTCAACTGAAATTTGAATCTGTTTAAAAAATCAAATAAAAAACAAACTGATAGTAGTAATATTAAATAAATCTCTTAGTCAAGAGTGGTCGATCACTTAAAAAAATATTGAATGTTAATAGACGCGAGTGAAGCAGACAAAGAGATCATGCAGGTAAAACTTATAAGAAACGTAATTTACACTTGCCCGGTGCTTTCGTGTGCCAGTGTACACTTGCATTCTCTCTCACTTTTACAAAATTTTCCTATTAGATGTGATATTATCATGAAAACTTGAAATGCATGATCATAAAATGTTACTTTTTTTGCTATGACAAGAAAAGAAATTTAATTAACCAAAGAGAAACTAAACTGTTATACCTGTCTACGACTTTCTGGGACAACCCTCATAAAGTACATAAAAATTTCCCAATGAAATTCCCAATTTCAAGGGCCTGGGCCTCTTTTCCAATATCATATGATATGGAAAATACCTACTGAAATTTAAAACCTAAACTGTAGGAAAAATAATTAACATTTTCAAAAATAATTCACATATGGACAGACAGACAGACAGATGCTAAATGGGCATATAAACAAAGACAGTCCTTACTATCTCATTAGCTCTAATGGTCTATGATCGACAACAAGCTGACATTATGCTGAACTTTTTTTAAATGCATATGTCTTTTTTTAACATGAAATCAGAAATTCAAACTTAAAGTTCCTCAATTAAAATATGAACACAATTAAGCAGTATATACTTACTCTGCATCCTCCGTGTACTCGTACGAGGCATCAAGGTCAGCCATCTCTGATGTACAAAGGAAAGACAGGCAAAACATGTTATTAATAAATAAAAACAACTAAGAGAGTCTACGTAATAAATAATTAATTCAATCAACTGGAAGTAATGTTGTAAACCAACTGTTATTCACGTCATCTTTTAATCCTGATTCATCAATTTGAAATCAATCCGCAGCTATTGATTTTCACAAATAAGGAAACACTAAATTCTACAAAAACAAAGCAAAATAAAAGGTTTGTGGTGATTTACATGTAAATTTGCGACTTAAAGCAGGTCGCGAAACTCACAAATATTTCTTGCACACAAATAAAAGTTGGTTTACAGTTAATACCAACAAGCAAATCTAAAGAATTGTCAGGTCTCCCTGTCTTTGTGGGTGAGATGTCATTTTTTAATGATGACACATTGTGTCAAATATGAATGCCCTATTATATGTCATTCAGAACATATCAATGAAGTTAATTTCTTTTTAAAAATTAGGTCAATTGTGAAGGTCAAGGGGTCAGAAATCATAGCATCAGGGCTCAACATAATGCTTGTCGCTTGTTCGGTACCAAAAAAATTACAGACAAGTTAATATTGCTGGGTACTCTGTCTTGTCCGATTGGGCAAGTGATTTTTATGCAAAGAGAGTCCTTATAATTAAAAAAAACACTATTCAATTGAATTAAAACAGAAGCAGTACACAAAGCTGAATTTCGATGCCTGTATCAAGCGCTATGCAAGTTCACACTTGATCAGGATCAATGTTCACTAATTGCAGCCATAATGGTGTTTTGGATCTTACCATATTTGCGGGTATAGAATATATTTGATTGATATACAGATTTACTTCTGAACATGCTACGCTCCCTCGTGTCATTATGACCACCCCATCTGGTATCTACACATTACCAACAGTATGATATGGGGTAGCTTACTACACAGTCTTCAACTACTGCAGGAAAGTAAGATACCAAATAAACTTGCAATTATAGTTGTACAGGTCAGTGCAGTATACAAACACAGAATGATATAGGTCACCATTCGGCACCGATTCCCGTGACAATAAAGCAGTCAGTTGTGACAAATCTGAAGAGTATACCCTGGTGTTGATGTATTGTAGATAATGATATAGAAAATGGTGTATGCCTATTTACGAGTCGTGTTCAGCTTTAAGCATATGTTCCCTGCATGTATGATCAATATAGGGCAGAGAACTGCTTACAAAGGAAAAAGCTCCAAAAACCTTAATCTTGGACGCTGAGGGTGTCACATAAGCTCCCCCAACTTTGATGAGGTGCGCTTAAAATCATAATGTATTTAGAATGCTCTTGTCAAAGGCAATACACATGCTTAATATAAAAGCTCTTTCTCTAATTTTCTTTCAAAAGTTATATGGCTGATTCAAAGTAATATGTTTTAATTTTTGAAAAGTATGTCAAACTTCAAGGTTAAGGGGTCAAAGATCATAGTGTATTCAGAAAGGTCTTGGACTCACAGGTAATACACATGTCTGATATGAAAGTCCTATCTCTTCTCATTCACAAGTTATGGCCAATTCAAAGTTTTTTAAAAGTATGTCAAACTTCAATGTCAAAAATCATAGTGTACTAATTAAAAAGGTCTTATCACAGGTAATGCACATGTGTTAATATGAAAGTCCTATATCTCTTCTCATTCAAAAGATATGACTAAGGTTAAAGTTTTTGTGACGGACCAACCGAACAACAGACTGGCAAACTTACAGACAATCTAATTAAAATAAGATGTTAGATTCGCTTGCATACTCGCTACACTAACATCTAACAACATCTCATAGAGGGTCACGTCAGTAGGGCTGGGTATTGAAAGAAATTTTTCGATACGATACATATTGCAATACAGAGGTGCGATATGCGATACATATTGCCGATACCACTACTGGACTTAAAATTCCCTGATATTCTGATTATTCTCTGAAAATCTCTGATAGACTCTGTACTTTCACTGTAAATTACTGTACTTGCCTCTGTACAACACAGTACATTACAGTACATCACTGTAGAGAATCACAGCATTTCCCAGCACCTCCCTGTACTTCACAGTACATTTCCTCTGTACATCACAGTACTCTACAGTACTTCCTAGTACGCAGTCACTGTTTTTTACTGTACGTCACAGATTTTTGCTGTACAGATTACTGTACTTCACAGTACATTACTATTATTCACTGTACACATATACTGTACATTACAGTACATCACAGTATTTCACAGTACACATAATTGTACATTACTGTACTGCACAGTTTTACACCAGTCTGTCATTTTTCCCATTGAGTTTTATCAAATAAAAAGTCTTAATTCTAGTAAATGACTGAATTTTTAATAATAATTCTGTCAACAAAGTTTTGTTTTGTATTTATATTTTCATGCTACTTCTGTGTAAGCATTTTTGAGGTGAAATTTCCAATATCACGCCCGTTAAAAGAAAAAAAGGCCTAGACAAGATTTTGATTCAAAACGGCTTCTTTTAAAAAAAAAAATTAATCAATGATCTTTTTCAGATGACTTAATATTTAATTTCTCTATGTTTCCGTGTACAGAGGACCAATATAATAACCGAAAAATACCCCGTTACCTTTATTTTGAAATCTAATTCTTTAAATTTACTTAATTATCTAAATCCGCTGAAAATTTTCTGATTTCTTTCTTTTGTAAATTAATAACCGATAGCAATTACCTCTGCTCTAACTCTATTGACTTAAACTTATTTAGATACAATTATGAATGCAGTGATTATGTACTAGATAAATTTCAATCATGTATAGTTATGTATTTTCCTCTTTTTTATTTTTTTGTATCTAAACACACAATCACAATCAAATGTTACAAAAGTTTTTCCCCCTTTTTTCAAGATAATACGGTTTATTCCCATCTCGCCTTAACTGTAAAATTTAGCATTCCCGTTTCGCCTTTGTAAGCTCTCAGGTGAATTGAGGAGATGAAGGTGAAGATTTAATATATTTAGCATAAAGTATTTTTTGGTATTACATGTATTATTTCATTCGCAGTATTCATAAATTGCCATTTAAAATTATTAAATTAAATTTTAAAAAATATATATCATTTAATTTTTTATATCAACCCAGTAATTTATTCACAAATACTAAAATTCCCATTTCGCATAAGTACTTTTTAATGAATAAATTCCTAAAGGATCGTTTTGTTATATAATCCTAATTAATCTTACATAATCTGAAAAAATCAATTTGAGCATCGTATGTACAATTGCTAGGGCATTTATAAATTCTGTATTTTTTCACATGAACTGATAATGCACACACAAATCTATGTGTGCATATATCTATAAATCTGAATTCTTAATTAATCATGATCTCAAGTTAAAATAAATTGAGCGATGTCAAACTGCACAAATGATAAGTGTAAATAAAATGAATATACAGTTAAAAACGGACTTAGATTAAGTTATGTTTGTAAAAAAAAGCATTCTTCGTTGTGTTGAGTCTACCTTAATCAATCTTGAATTAAATTCTTTTATTGATAAGGTATGGCTTATATATTAATATTTTTTTTTCAAGAATTACCTTCAGATTTTAAGTAGCAATCTTTCATTGATGACATTGCAACACTTCCTTCAATTCAAAAACATTCTTCTATAATTAATAGGAAAATTATAAAAGAGTTGAGTTTAGTTAAATAATAAAAGTTTTTAATGAAAAGTTTCAAGAGAGATTATACTAGTACAGTTTAATAATTCTAAAATGTATTTTTCAAAGATCCAGCTTAAATTCACTTCGACCAATAAATTGTAATATTTTAACAATTACTTTTTATTTATTTTTTTTTTAATTACACTTTACTTGAAACACAAGAGAGAGAGAGAGAGAGAGAGAGAGAGAGAGAGAGAGAGAGAGAGAGAGAGAGAGAGAGAGAGAGAGAGATATTTTCGAATCCACGTGTCACTTCAATGTTGCGTAATATTGCATGTTTGTATATAATGTAGCCTGCGAGTGTCCATGGCGGCAGTGACACCTGTCGTCTTACTGTTCAGGGTACTTCCCGGCACTGCCGATAGTGTGTACACACTTTTGTTTGTAAATAAGCGATGCTACATTTACCAATTCCTGAAATATTTTTAACCTGACAAAAATACTCTCGAAAAATTTGATATCAAATAATTGTTACAGACACTGTTAAGATTACATGCACATTACATTCTGACTTTAATTAGCTAAGATAGAAACTACTTTAGACAGAAATTATAAATATTTTCTAGCAACAGAATAAAAGTCAGTGTTAAAACGATGATTACTGATATATTTTTGTCTGCTACTCGCGGTTACATTTTTTATACCGGGTATTCAAAAATATTATTTACTCTGTCAGTCTAAATACTAGCTTATAGCACTATCATAGTGCCTTACAAATTTCAACAAGTCCCTTAATATATCTCTGTAAACGTAAAAAAAAAAAACTGTTTTAATTATTATATTTTTACGATTCAAACTTTATGCAATCTATCATCAATGAGAAATGTTGATATTTGACATCCCCTCCTTTGATATGATATTTTAAAATGATTAAAAAAAGAAGAAAGAAAATAGAGAGAAGAAAATCCAATACCCATTATTGATATTGTCAAAAAATTTCATGCATCTTTAATAATGTCGCGCGATTGCCCCCCTCCCCCAAAAACAATCAAGGTTTCCTCGAGTGTCTGAATATGAAATTCAACCGTGATCCCTAAAATCGGTCATGGCACGTTTGAGTATAATAATGCAGAGATCTGATGGCACGAAACTGATGGCCCCGGGCAATTCACCGACTTAAATTTGATAAAATATTATTTTTTCCTTTTACATGCAAGACCCTTTGAGAACTTTAAATTCAATTAGGAAATGCTAAAATTACCAATGAATTATATTAAAATTTACATCTAAACTGTGAAACAATAAGGGATCTTTCGCTCTCCCGTGCCATCAGTTCCGTGCCATCAGATCCTTGCAATCGTGCCATGACGAACTACCAATGCGCAAATCTATAGGAAGTAATTAAAGTTACTTATCCTTATGCAAACGTCAACCAATATTCTTTTGTTGTTGATTCTTTATTTGTCTGATTATTTTTCTTTATTATTATTTTGATCTATTACACCGCACATTAGTCAGCAGTGAGGGAACATTCTTGTTCGCTGATCCTTAGGCCCTGTGTCTTCAGCTCCTCAGTAAACCGTTCTTCTCAAACATGTTCAATATAAACAATATTTAATTGCTTAGTTTTTGTGAAAAAAATAAACAAATATATTCTACATATAGGGTTCATGTACTTGCACGCAGGGCCCGTGTCTGTCTGTAGCTCCTTAGCATATTTTTTTTTTTTGCTCCGACGTGCGATACTGATTCTCTCAACGTAAATATAAAACATACACATAGAAATTATTTACTGTTGTGATAATTTTATCCAAGAGTCTGCACTTATGGGTATTGTTATCTGGACGCATGTAAGGAGGAAAACATACCAAAAAAAATCCTTATTAGGAAAGATAACCAATGCTGACAAACTGGAAAAACTGCTTCAATCAACAAAATATTTATTTACAAACACATCGATAAAACTCAAGAAGGATATGGAACTAACGAACAGTATTCAATCTGCATGCTATTACTTCATTCAATATATTATATAATCCATTTTTAGGCGCGATTTTGAATGAAATTTTTCTTCGAACTTACTTAAAACGATATTATTTTCATTAATATGCCGTATTTACATCTTATGAATCAACAACCCCCCTCCCCAACTCCCCCATTTGAAGGACTTCCTATTAGGCCTATTTGATGTGGATGAACTTAATTAAGACTGCAAATGTATCTCAAGTTTCCAATAACTTTTGACAAAATACTACGTTGTAATTACTTAATGTATGATCCATTATTGTTTATTGATTCTCTGTGTGTTTTATTCTTATGATTTACCTGTATCTTACAAATTGCTAAATCCTTTTCTCTTTGTCTCTCTGCACCTCTCTCTCTCTCATTCTCTCTCTCTCTGGATTAATTCAATTTTTGTTATTTGATTTAGTATACATGTACTTTTTTTCCCCAATTTTTATCAGTTTATGCATTGTGTCTCTAGAACAATATCTATGTACTGCAGTGTTCAATTCAAATATTTTTTTTTCTATTTAAAAAGCATGAATTCTTTCTTCTTGATTATTAAAAAAGTTATGATTGGTGTGATGTATAGAGATTTGTGAAAATTCCGCCTTGTTCTGAGTGGTTAGATAGTTTGTATATTTGCAACTTACATCACTGGTGAGACGCGAGCCCAGAGCAAAAGGCAATTAGGGTCTATTGTTAAACTGACCATAGCGAATAACATGCGATATACAAGAACCTACCTTGGTTCTACCTGAGTGCGTAAGCATGTGAAAGAAAAGGCGCGGATCAAGGATTTTTAATAGAAAATTATTATAATACTTAACTTTTATCCATATTTTCTCATGAAATTCTACAGGATACCTGGTACAGTTATTTAATATCCTGGCGTATTGTTTTTTCGAGCTATTTAGATGTTATTTATTAAATAAATTTATTGCAAACTTTGTAGAATCTAAGCAAATATGGACTAAAAATGTTAGCATATGTGTCTATAAATAAAATGATATAACCCATATTGCAGTTTATGTAACTAATTTATTTATATGCCGTTATAGGGAAAAAGTGCAGTTTTCTTTACAAAAATATTAACGTCTCATGTTTTCGCCCTGAAAATAGTATCAATGCCCAATCAGTATTGGCTATAAATATCCATTGGATATTCCCAAACAATAAAAATACGATTGTCTTTCTTTCAAAAAAAAATTAACGAGTTGCATATTTTGGTAGTAAATACATTTATTCGTTGGTTGAACCCATCTCTCAGTAGCTATGTATTTCCACAAAAAAATCAATGAAATTACGTAGCATTTTCAGTAAAAATCTGTAAGAGAGTGGCCATATTTATGGAAGAAAAAATTTCGTTTGATCCATCCATTCATTTCAATATTCATGCATATCGTTAACAGAGATCTTAAATTTCTTTCGGAAAAAGTCATCAAATAATCTTTGTAATTAACCGATTACGGCTTTAATTAATCAACAGATGAAATTTGCATATTAAGTGAAAAGACTAGAATTTAAGACAACGAACTAAAACCATCGGGGGAATTCCGTTGAATTAATTATTTTGGGTATTTTCACTACAGTTGTGCTTCAAAAGTATTTTCCAAGTTTAGCAAACAAAAAAAAAAATGTTCTACCGTGCAAAATGGGAGAAATAGGTCGGTAATACAATATGGTCGAAAATAGGATACGAGACAATACAAAGTTTGTTGATAAAATAGGTATATTATTCAATTAAAATTTTCAACCAACTAAATGTTTTAATCTTGTCCCAAATAACTTGATGGCTTATCCGAGTTGTCTGAAATTTGTTCTTCAATCTTCACTTTTTCTCAGCCACATTTCTCACCTATCTCGATTTTAATTCCAAATGTCTGAATGCCGAATACTTATGTAGTTTTCTGTATAACGTTAGGGATTGACACATTGAGCATAATAATTATTACATATTTCTCCAACCATTTTGACCAGTGAAATATGTCTTTAATAACGGTGAATGCATTTCTTAAACAAATATGCACGTAATTCGTAAATTATTAGCTAAGCTAAGATTTTGCGTCATATCATAATGCAGATGTGGCTTGTACAGCTGATCATATTAAATACAAATGTATATGAACTGATTTTTCAGAGTAAAATAAAAGTTTACTTATTTAATGTAGATGTAAATAATATATATCCACTAGTACCAGATTGACATTTATTACCATTTAGATCAACCTTTCCTCCATTGGACCTGGGCGCCTGGCCCAATGTGGACATTTTACTATCAAGAATTCACTAAATGTAATTATTATTTATTTTCAAAAATTTATTTTCTTTTGTTACTCTCAACTCAATTAATGAAAGAATAAACAAAAAGAATAATCGTACACTCGATCTATTGTTTGCATTTTCCGACTCACAGTAAACCAAAATAAAAAATATATAGTAAAATGCTGGTACTATATTTAGTTTTTTTCCGGCTTTTTTCAAATTAACCTTAGATAAATAACAATGTATTATTTTACTCTCCATATGGTCATGGAGTTGACACAACATATGATCAACTAATACAATGTACAGCATTTACAGATGATAGTAGATATACCTTAATAAAATATTTATTTTAAATTAAATAATCTTTCTTTTAAATCAAATACCCGGTAAATAAAAGAGAAGATATTTTTAATTTAATTGATCGGTCAATTCAAAACTTTAAGATTAGACAAGTTCAAGTTCAAGTTCATTTATTCACTCAAACCATTTAAAGTATATGGTACATGAGGACAATGAAAAATATTTACAGCATATATACATTCTGGTCAGAGGTATAAGTATATGATATACATAATAAGACAATGAAGTGGATAAGAAAATGAAGAGAAAAAAAAATGGAAAAAGGGAGGAAAAAAAAACACGTAATAATGAAATGTGAGGAAAACAATTATGGAGGACAGACTAAATCATATATTTTTAATATAAACGTACAGAGTTTTTTAAGTGTCATAGCATCTTGTTTTGTCATCAGTTGAGAAAATTTAAGAACATTTGGTCTAGTAAAGTAGTATTCATTAATATACTTTTTCCTTATGTTTGACAGTGCAGTACATTCAAGCATAAAATGAAATTCATCAGCAACTTGTTTAGCATTACAATGTGTACATAATCTTTCACTTAATGGTATTGATGCCCATCTTCCCAGCTCAACTGGTAGATGGTGATTAGTAGTACGGAATTTGGCAAGTATTTTCCTAAATTTTAATGACAGAATACTTAAATACTTTTCACACTCAAAATTTGTTTTAAAAATTTTGTACAAAGTACCTTTGGAAGAACTGTTAATATCAGAATGCCATTTTTGTATAAATTGATCTTGTAATCTTTGTTTAACAACAGTAGTAACCCAGTCTTGATTAGGATTATAATAAAACTGTTCATTCCAGATATAAGAAAGTCCACATGATTCAAAAATACGATTAACACAGTCAATCCAAGGATTCTTACCAATTTCAGATTGTGAGTTAGCAATTAAAAATTGATACAATATACATGAAATTTTCTTATCTGTGCTATTCAATAATTTACACCAGTATGAAACTATTCTTGAATAAATAAGGACAGATAATGGAAAACGTCCTGTTTCACCATAAACCATATAATTCGGGGTACTACTTTTCAAATATAGAATATGTTTCAAAAATTTTAGATGAACACGTTCAATAATATCTAAGTTTTCAAAACCCCAGATTTCACAACCATAAAGTAACACTGGTAAAACCATTTTATCGAACAGATCAAGTTGACATTCTACAGGGAGGTTAAATTGTCTTATTTTTCTGATAACACCATACATAGCTTTTTGGGCTTGGTCACAGAGATGTTTCTTGGCTTTTAAAAAGGAGCCAGATCTTGAAAATATGATACCAAGATATTTAAATTCTTTGACATTTTCTAGAATCATAATTATTTAATATTATTATGATATTAAGTATAATCAATAATTAGATTTTTTTTACTTTTATACATGGCATTAGTGTATACTACGTGCACTTATCAGCACAAAATTTTCACTCTTAAAATCAATAATTTATTTACTAAGACTACAATATCAACGGCTTTATCTCAACAATTAGTGAAGTTAAAAAATTGTAAAATTTAAGAACTACAGAAGTTAAACAAGTCTAAAAAAATCACAGTATGGTTCAGTGATGTACAGTGTCAAACTGGGATGCGTACAGTGAACTTCAGTGATGTGCAGTGCCAGTCTGGGATGCGTGCAGTGATCAACAGTAGTGTACTGTGCTGTACAGAGATTGAGTACTGTACGCGTCTGTGATGTACAGTGTTGTACTGTGAAGGCGTACAATGACAGACAGTGGTGTACTGTGCTGTACAGTGGGGGCGTACAGTTATGTACAGGGATGTACAAAAAATAACAGTGAGTTTGTACTGTGATTTACCGAGGATGACAGTAGGTACAGGGATTTCGAACAGTGGGTGTACAGTGCTTTTACAGAGAAAATCAGAACTTAAACAGTGGGTAAGAGAGTTTATCAGAGATTTTTCAGAATATCAGGGAATTTTAAGTTCAGTAGTCTTAAACAGGTTGGGAACACATCCTCTTTAGCGAGATCATCTCGCTAAATCGCGATTATCCCTCTCTAGCGGGAAAAAAACATTACCATAAACGGTAATTTTGTTGTTTTTGTTTTTAAATAATCAAAAATCTCGTGCGTATTGAAAATCCGGGAGAAAGCTGCATTGAAGCATTAATTTACTACAAAAAACTGACAACATTGGCTAGAAATTTAAGTCGGTCACTGCTGCGTGTGGTTATAAGAGGCTGAAATCCACGTGAAAATCATGTCTTTTTTAGCGAAGGTTTCAAGATTTACAGTCATATATATTTTTGAAGCATATAAAATATGTATAGATATCTAAATTATATTTGTTAGGGTCTTAGTTTTCCATTCTTGTAAAAAAAAAATAATAAAAATAACCCTTTTCAGAAACCCATGATATTTGCTTAAATATTTGATCTTTGGTTGACGCTAAGAAGTACGGAAGCGGAACAGGTTGAAAAATTTGCGGAAAA
>NW_026924139.1:0-23015 GCF_032062105.1 Saccostrea cuccullata | reverse complement strand
GTTCGTTATTTCCATATCCTTTTTTCATCAGAAAAATATTCATATTGACCGAGGATTTATATTAATATTTTTCTGGTTAATAACAAACCATATTAAACACCAAAAGAGTCCATAATTGTCATATTATATAATCGGGATTTGGATAGTTAAGACATTGAAGGCTGTATGACGACACCATTTTCATTTGCGATCTTCTGTTCTTAAAAATGAAAAAAAATTTCCAGATTACATTTGTAACTTCCGTGTTTTCCTTTCCGAGTTCTGCTATGTGTAATACTTCCAAATATTATAAAATAATCCTGCAATATGTTTGAATAATTATTTTCCTGCATAAATACGTAGCTCGCTGCGGCTGTTGCAACCATTGTTTACAATGTCGTTCGACGTTTTGATTGTGACGTCACAATGTAACTGCACGTGCATTGACACTCCGGTGAATACGGCCTAAAATCCGGTGAATATGTAGTATTATGAACTGTTTGCGTTTGTATACATTATATAGGGACTATAAATAGGCTATATAATAAATAATATTATGTAATTATTATTTCATCATACTTAAAAAAAATATTGAACGATTTTCGTCGAAATATATATTTTTATGATATTCAAAATTTCAACTATAAATTATGGATCATAAAGCAAAAAGTATACGTCAAATAAATACGGGCAAGCAAGCACTTCCATACCAATTTTGTGTACAAAAGTAAGTGCAAAACCTCCTAATATAAAAATTATTAAGAATTTTTTTTATTTCTCGTTATTCTTATCAAGTGACGAAGTGTTGTAAAAATTTTTAACTTTAACACCATCAACTAGTCCCCAAGCATGGTTTTAAACATATTAATGATTGTTATAAATCAAACATTATGAACATTCTTGGCTGCAAACTATCACCAATGAAACGAATCTCTATTATTCAAATAGAAGAAAGGGGGTTCAAATTCTTAATTTACATTCCTGGTCTCTTGTTGATGTTAGATCATGTCGTAATATTGTATTTAATTGATAATTAGGATACAGGTGTTCATAGCAAAGTTGTAATTAAATTGTATTATTACTATATAAATTCTATGCATACTTTTACGTATTGTATTCTGATTGGCTAGCATAACCAATCAGATACAACAAGTTTTGCAGTCATATGAGAGACACGTGCGAGTGTTTAATTCTGTACAGGCAAATCTGTGTTTAACTTGACAATACGTATGACTTAATATACGTATGCCAATACGTATGAGTGACTTATCATGGACAAATAAATTACAATGTACTTATTTTTTGGCATGGTTTTAAAAACCCTTTCACTGTATGAAGTAAGAATTCCTCATTCCAAAATTTTCTTCCTTTATGGAATCACATTGATTTCAATACGTAACTTCAGATTGATCCAATCGATATTTATTATTTTAAATATTATTAGTAGTATTACTTTATTAATTTATAAAGCACAAAATCACATTGTTTCTATGCGCTGTACAATTGCGAAATTTAATAACAATATATCAATAAAACCTTTAAATTTGATATGGGAAGTAAGGAAGGATATGGAAATAACGAACAGTATTCAATCTCAACGTCCATTAAACAAATATACAAAATAAGTGCAGAGCAAACACGGACCTCCGAAACATCAGAGGTGGGATCAGGTGCCATGGAGGAGTGAGCATCCCTATTATTGATAAAACAATTATTGATAAAACAAAGAAGTACTTATATAAAACACGGTAGTAAGATGAAATTGGTTATCGTAAAGGAGGGAAAATAAAAACTTATATGTACACAGGATAGTACTTCTGAAGTTGAGTTTACCGGAGATTACACATGGAGTTGTTAATGTTGTGCTAGAATTTTACATTAATAGGTTATATTCCAGCTTGAACAAGAGTGTTTTAGGTTCTTGCGGAATGATCCATATGCTTCAAGCTCCTGTATTTCTAAAGACAGGTTGTTCCACAGTTGTGTGCCTAATGTGCTTATGGCTCTTGCACCATATTTGATTGATGATTTCTTTACAATTAGTTTTGTCAGACGATGATCTTAACGTAGGTCGCGGGTTTACAGGGCTTTTAAAAGTGTTCGAAAACATACCATGAAAATTACCTGTATGATTTCTCTACCTTTGATTTCCATTCTCTGAAAATTTTATAAAATTCGTCTGCACTGTTTTCGTGTAATTGAATTCCAAAGATGTCATTGTTGTAGTTACATTTTCAAGGGTATTCTATTGAATTATATAGGGAAAACGTCGTTTTTGTCTTGTTTTCAGGCAAGGTTTTGATTTAAAAAATATTAATAACTTTTAAATCATGCAGACGAATTTGTTTATCCTTTGGTATTTAAAAGTAGAATTTATTTGATATAAATCTATGTAAAATAATTAATATGTCTTCGGGTTCATTTTTTCGTAAATAAATTGTAGATATTTGCTCTTATATTGACATATGTAGCATTTTTAAGAACAACGTCATAAAATATCGCGACGTATCGCTTGACGTCGTGAATATCGACCCGGTATACAGAGCACAAAAAAAATTATACGGATTTTAAGAAAAAGGAAATTCATGTATATCTGCTTTCAAATGACCAGTATCATATTAATAATTCAATAAAATAACTATTAGACATTTTTCACTTTCAGCTTATTATGTCTACCGTGTAATTTTAGTGAAAATTCACGTAAACGGCGTAAACCAACAATCAGTCCTTTAGTTTCTTTTTTTTATTTTCTTTATGTTTATTCCTACCGTTTCTTTTTATTCATGCGCGAATTCTCGCCGGAATTCGGAAAATAACAGTGACCTTGTATCCCCCCCATTGGAAAAGGCAGACTCTCCATCTCTGTTGAAATCGCAGATCTGTGATCTAAGTTTATATGAAAAGTCGTAGGTATGAAGATAATTTAGAAGTCAAGGACTACTAACATCTCCAACCCTCAACCCCGAAATATGTTGTTACGTACGCTTTGTATACATCCTTTTTCGTTAGAAAATTCAGCAAGGGTATCAAATCAACAATAACTTCTTCTGAATCAATTTCCGCCAAATACCAATAACTTCTGAATCAATTTCCGCCAAATCCCCCCCCCCCCCCCGAATATGAGTATTAATGCATTCAGTGTTTATATTGAAAATGTTTTTGTTTACAAAGAGGCAGCAAATAGGCCTAGCTAAAATAATATACGTATAAGGATAGAAAAAATGCGTACGTAAATGGAATTTAGAGGGGTAAATTGGACGATAATTTAAACATTAATTTTATTTGGCACAATAAACAGGCAGATATTATTTTGTTCTTAGACTTTCATTGTATACATATAACATTAATTCTACTGAATGAACATTGAAAGCAACGCAGCGAATAAAATTTCTACATGTAACTAGCAACAACGCGTGCAGTTACTTACACAGGCAATTGGAGTATTGACCCCCCCCCCTTTCTGTTTTTCTGGGGGTTTCCCTATTTTGGATTTTAATACGTTTAATACGTATTGCATGTTATTAATAATGTTACCCTTTTATCTCTTTATGCTGTTTTTAAATACCATGTTTTTCGTTCTCAACTGATACATAAAAAGAGACGGCTTGCAATTTGTTTAAAGCCATATATGGCGTAACTGATCAAAAAAATATATTTTTGAAAAATACAAAATTAAGTAAAGAAAAATAGTTAATACATTTAAATTAAAACTTTTCACACAATTCTGAGCACGAAAACACCTTGTTTCATCTAAAAATTCGATTTTATCTTCTCAGTAATGCGTTATTTAAATATCTTGTATTTTCTTCCGTATCGGAGAAAATTCCGAGAATCCAAAATAAATTGTGATATCTTTATAACGCAATTGACTTACATTTTGTAATTTACAGAAAAGTTATATCTTTATTTAAAGTATTGATACAAATAATAAGTTGTTATAATTTTTCTCTAATGATTTTCAGTGTACATACGCCATATATGGCTTTAAAATTCTCGACGTCTGCCTCACAATCTTCACTTGCATAATCACTATCTAAAGCGTAGAGAATCATGGAATATGCAGACATTGATAAATTTGAAAAACACTCTTTTTTCCTTTTCAGATTTCCATTTTTACGAAAGTATTATTCTTTATTTGCCTCCGATTACTAAATATTTCGATTAAATCAACGTGCACATATAGGGTGGAGTTAAAATTAAAAAAAAAATGGAAAAAGTTTACTCATACCTAGCTTTAGGAATTAAAAAATGGAAAGGAGGGAGGTGGTCATATCCTACGTGCCTGGGTTATTCACAAGAGGTCAATGCCGCTCAAAAAATGTATTTATAATATATATAATTTAGTATATGTTTCATTAAGATTACCTCGGAGGTGCCTTAGCAGTTTTTAATTTGTGATCAACCTTTATATACATTAGATTTGTCTGAGATTAGCACATACCATTTCATAATTGTGTTCGACTTTCAAAGTTTTGACGCTGTTTACGGAGATAAATGAAAACAAAGACATGCATGCCATATATGGTTGTGTAGATAAATTATCGTAGAAGACAATGCTAATAAACAGTTTGTTTAGTGCATTTCCACTGAAAGTGTACAATAAAATGAGTGCGTTTCTGAGGAGGGGGTATCGAGTGTAATTCGGAGTTAGATAACCTGTTTTAAAATTATACTCATTTAATACATGTACCGGTATTGAATATTTATAAATCATACATGATACAAGGGTTAAAATTTATTTCTGAAACAAGTACATGTGCTCTCAGAATAGACCCGAGAAGATGCGATTGATGATACGTGATGAAACGTTTCTAACACTTTCAGTGATGGTCACTCGAATCAAAATAAGCCTTCATTATTTTAATAACTTCAGCATGTTCTATGAATATGTTTCACTAAACTATCAATTTCAACAAAAGTTACAGCTATAGATAATGTACTGAAATTTTCCCTGTCTCACCGTGACGTCATAATCAGATGTGCACAAGAAAGTCGCCCAAATCATATAAATTGCGTACCCAGTTTTAATGACGTCAGCAACCCCGCGACCTACGTTAAAGTCCTTTGTGGCTGATAAGTAGGGCATAACTTTCTCATATATGATGATGCGGAGGAGGAGTGCAGACACCTGTGCATGGTAGTCAGCACTTTAAACAAAACACGTTGTTTTACAGACAACCAGTGCAGTTGTTGAAGTAATGGCGTTATATGTTGTCTGAGGCATGTTTTTGTGAGACAATACGCAGCATTGTTCTGAGTCACTTGTAATCGTTACATGGTCCGATTGGTTAAGCCAAGCAGAAGGTATTGTGATAGTCGAGGTGGGATACGACTGTTGCATTGATGACCTTTGCACACGCTTCCTGGGTGAGATGTTGTTTCACTTTGGAGATTCTCCTAATGTTGAAATAGATCTTTTTTTTTACCATGAAGTTGACTTGTGTTTCCATTGATAAGGTGGCATTCAGGGCAGCACCGAGGTTTTTAACAGTTGATTGATATGTCACTATTGCGTCACCAATCTTCAGCTGAATGTTCTTAAAACGGTACTGGTTATGAGCACTGGCGATCATCATTATCTCGGTTTTTGCATCATGCAATTTGAGTTTGTTTACAGTCATCCAGGTTCGGACACTCGCTATGCACTCCTCCATAATTTGACTTGTTCCGTACATTTAGGTATATCGTTGACGGATTGTCAATTAATAATGATAGTTTCCATTCTTACGTCGACACGATATATCCTGGTGAGCTTGAGATAAAAGATACTACAGAGTCCAACACTTCTACTTCATTTTAGGATATTTTACTTGAAAAAGACACTAAGGGTATCTAACAACCAAGCTATATGATAAACGTGATGACTTTAACTTCTCTATCGTCAACTTCCCTTACTTATGCAGCAATATACCTTCATCACCTGCATACGGAATATTTATATCTCAATTGATTCGATACACAAGAGCGTGCTCTACATATGAACAATTTCTTAAACGAGGTAAATTATTGACAAGCAAGTTGATGAAACAAGAATATCAACAGTCTCGTTTAAAGTCATCATTTCGTAAATTCTATGGTCGATACAATGACCTTGTCAGCAAATACAATTTATCATTGAATGAAATGCTGACTGACGTTTTTCATACCAATTGTTAGTCCATTATTTATACACTGAATTGACCTCGGATTTTTTCCGTTATTTCCTGATTATGACAACGAGCACACGGCGGGTGTGACCGGTCGGCAGGGAATGCTCACTCCTCCATGGCACCTGATCCCACCTCTCATGTTTTGGAGGTCCGTATTTGCTCTGCTCTTATTTTGTATATTTGTTTAATGGACGTTGAGATTGAATGCTGTTCGTTATTTCCATATCCTATCCACAAGTTTGTTCAAATACGGCTTGTTCAGTTAGTAATTACCCCGGCAATGACATGTAAGATAATTGTTATGATATTTATCGAAGTTTCAAAACGTTACGGCTATGGTGTTTTCCTAGCATTTCAACATTCATAGATGTACCTATAAATTTACATTTGGTACAAGTCCAATAAATAATTTTCAAAGTCAATTTTGGACCTGCATAATTTACTACAAGAACAAAAATGACAGGAATTGAGAATGATTATAGCGGTATATAATTACTAACTGTACTTTCCATGGGGTAAAAAGGGAAAATTATTTGTTTAATGTATGAGGCTTTTAGCTCTTTTCATCTGATAACGTATACTACAATGGTTTGAGGAATGAGTTTTATTCACTTTTGAGATGAGAATGTCCTTTTCAACTTAATTCTGACATTTACTTAATATTGGATGTCCTTGTATTATTATGTCGGTCCATTCTACTGATAGTTAAATTTCAACTATTTTTTATATCCCTAATAATTGCAAAATAATTACTTTAAATAGTCGGCTGAAATTCTTGTTTCATCAACTTGTTTTAAAAACATTCCCCTTTTTAGAGTTTTTTTTTATTAAAATATTTTTACTATCAATAAATTTGGGGACATAAGCCCACGCATGTGTCAATGGAATTTTATAATGAGAAAAGTGTTGACATTAAAAAGTTGAAAAAAATACTTTATTTAAAACAAATTGTTTATTATGTTACCATTAACATTTTTTAAAAAAATATCCAAAAATGAAGCAGATGTTTAGTTTCCCGCATTAATGTCATTTCAGGCTCACGGGACATATTGAATCAACATACTATTGGAAGTTAATACTTTTAATCATAGCACGTATTGATATATATAAATGTGAGTCAAGCCCATAACAAGTCATTTTTCTTCTCAAGTGTACTAGCCATGTATATTTAAAAGAAAATGCTGCACTGAAGAAAAAAAGGTAATAAAAAAGAAAAAAATATTGCTGGCTTTCAACATTTTTCCACATCATCTTCTCTTACATTGGCACGATTGTTTTGTTTACTAGCTTATGTGTAAGTGTAAAACCAATAACCCTACAGCTAAGAAGAAATAAATGTTTCCTTATAATAACCCGTTCATATGAAGACATCTTCCTACACAAGAATTGACAGTAAAATGGTATGATCTTGGATTGGGAGAACCTTGAGTTGTACATAAACCAAAACTATCTTGTCTATATCTTCAAGGTCTAACTGACCCCAATGACCGCTAGCCAAGTATAAAAACCTAGCAGGTTGTTTCTAAACCATCCATTCTTAATAAAGGATATTGGGTCTTAATTGGACACATCAATAAATTTGCAGCTTTAAATAATGAATCGAATGCTTCCACAGTTTTTGGTTACCAAAATGATTTTTACACTACAAGCAATGGATAAGGGTTATATTATAATTGAGCGTTGTTAAAACTGTAATTGAATCAGCTGAATATCTAATTCAAATGATGAATTATTGGCCTTTCCTTTGCAGTGATCTGACGCACATATTTAGATAAGTTTAAACGCTGCTTCCAGTTGTTCAGGGGTATGGTTCTAGATGCATGAATCCTAAAATAGTTGCATTTTCTAGTGAATTTTTTTAACATGTACGTATATTTATATATTGACTGAAAATAATGTAGTCTGGTCCTGATTTTTAAAAAGAAGGCTGGAAATAACTTCTAACGGCAAATAATTATTATTTGGTCCAGCATAGTTTTTTAACCTAATTAGAGTATGCTGAATCCGAAAAAATATGCTGGCCTTCATGAAAATGGCGTTAAAGAGGTCAAAATGGCGATTCAAATGGCGGACATCCCATTTTTCTAATTTTTTCTAAATGTCGTTAAAAATGGAGATGTAATGAGTGAATGGCTTACTGAGTGTAATAAAACTATAAAAATATACTTAAATGCTAACATTATTAGTTTAATAAAAAAATTTAGCCGTTTTTTCACTTAATTAGAATTTTCTCTGATTTATTTGTCTATTGTTTCTTTATTGTCCTTTGTTCAGGATTTTACGTTTGCAAATATCCATACACTGCAGCTTTGTATTTTTTTCCTCTACATATCACTATTCTACAATAGAATGATGGTGCAGCTGTAAGTTTAAAGTCAAAATGGCTATTCAAAATGGCGGACATTCCTTTCTTTTCAAATAATTTCTTATTAATGTCATTTACATAGGAGAAAGGATTATTTTATTGAGCAATGTACAACTAAGTAAAATTCCAATAGAACACTAGTTTGATTACTTTAAATCGGAAAATTTAGTCGTTTAAATTTAAAATGCGTTATTTAGCTCAAAATGGCAATTCGAATGACATCTTATACACTCGATTTCGTAAAATACCCAAACTGCTTAATTCTGATTTGTTTTGCAGAAAATAAATAACAGTTTTTTTTAATTCATGAAATAATGTTCAAATATGTGATGGAAGTTAATGGATTTATATTTTTGTTAATGACTTAGGTTTTTATAAAACGGATTTTTGTTTAATCACTTCTATTATTATGATAAATTTTTGAGGACAATTTCAAAAACATTTCACCTATTATCCATCATATTTGTATCATGCTTCTTCAAATAAAAAAAGTTAATATTATCATACAATAATTGCTGTTTTGAGGACAATATGAAAATTAAGCTACCCCAAGAGCAGAATTCACCGAGCATTAAGGCGAGTGAACATATTGTAGTTCGAGGGTTGCTTAATCATATCAGTTGTTGGAAATTTTTGATCTAATTTTAGTCCAGTGTAGAAAAAAATATTTATGTTCATGTGGAAGATCTAGTGCAAACATAACTTAGTATGATTTTTAAAATGATGAACCACGAGCAATTACATTGTAAGTAATTGTTACATCATATAAATCTGAATATATTATAAAATCCAAACATAAACATATTTATTAAGAATTATCAGTATAATATACGTAAACCATATTTTTATTATTGTCCAGCTCTGATTCTGTGTCTCTACATTTGCATTTTGTTATTATCAGTCAAAAATTCAACTGCAATCTCAAATATTTCATGGTGTGAACGGTCCTCCTTCACCATGCAATTTTGTATTGAACAGTGTATATAAATTTAAAAAAAAATTAATTTACAAAATATGAAAGAAAAAAATGTTTGTGTTCAATCCTCCCTCGATTCTTGATACAACCTTGCACTATCCTGACAAAGAAGTGTGGATCAAGTTGCCTTGTAAAGTTCTTGTGGTGTTCAAGAAAATTTTGTTGTTAAGAGAAGTGTTGACTAGATCGAAGTCAAGAATGGCTTAGGCCTATTGGTACGAAAACTTATAAGTGATAGGAATCACGATGAATCTGCAGGCTCTGTTAAATTGCATAATTTTTCAACTTTTCTCACTCAAAAATGCACACGATGTAATTCCAGATGATGAAGTTTCAGAATTTTCTTGCTAATAGAATGACCTTTCTACCCAAAAAGAAAACAAATCTATACGCGCTCACGAAATAAAGATCTACAAGTCTTGAATATCAGATATTTTTTTCATAACCCCCTCCCTTCCCGATTGAAAAGCGGGAGGGTATAGAGTACCGTAGTCGGTATGTCCGTCCGTCTTTTAAGCTTTGGGATACTCATCTCTTATCCACAACTCGTCTCATACCACTGAATGAAATTTGATAAACTTTCACAGAACCTTTATTATATATTGCCATTGTGCACCTCCTCTTTTACTTTTGATCAAACACATATTTTGGGTTTCACATAGAAAAACATGGACACAGTGTATTCATAGGTATTCATATGGGTGACGGGGGTATCATTTAGTGAGCTAATTGCTCACAGTAACTCTTCCTCATTTTGCATAAGGTTTTGGAAAACAAAATATATTTCTAACATTTGAACATAAATATATTTTTCCTTGAGTGTTGATTGATTGTATATTGTTTAACGCCGAGTCGACAATTTCGTAGCCATGTTTAGGAGGACTATCAGTTTAAATAATCGTTTTTTGAAAGATTTTGGTTTCTCTGGCG
This sequence comes from Saccostrea cuccullata, assembly GCF_032062105.1. Classification (NCBI taxonomy): domain Eukaryota; kingdom Metazoa; phylum Mollusca; class Bivalvia; order Ostreida; family Ostreidae; genus Saccostrea; species Saccostrea cuccullata. Next base: position 12,616 of record NW_026924139.1, on the reverse strand, counting down.
GCCCACAGTGAGCCTATTCTTTTTCGAACTCCATTAAGAGAAAAGATCTTTTACTTAAAGTCTTTACTTGAGTGTTGAAAATACCAAAATTCCGAAGACAGACTGAAACATATAGCAAATAAAGCTGGAATAGAAGATGTCAGGGGATAATACTAAGTTAAAAAGCTAGAACAAAGTATTCAATGAAATCGGACAAGAATTTCTACAGTTATATTGGATGGTGTGCTGAGGGATGTTGAGGTAGAAATGCAAGTTGATAAAGACAGGATTCAGGAGTGATTTTAGATGGACGGGGCTCAAAGGCTTTGGAACACGGTCAAGTACGAGGGGAAAATTTGGAAACTCTTAAGTCGAGTTTGTTTTAACTATTTCCAGAAAAAACACGAATTATTCTAATATTTTTTGTTTCTTCATTATTAATGGAATAATCAATATACTTTAATTATATATATAAAAAAAAACAAACTGTAATTTATTTTCAAAATTAAGCAATTTGAGTATTTTCGAGAATTTAAGATTCGAGTGAATATAATGTCATTTTGAGTTTTCAGCTAATTGACACATTTAAATTTAAACGACTAAATTTTCCATTTTAAAGTGTTCATAATAGTGTTCTATTGGAATTTTACATTAGTTAATTGTATTTGCTCGATAAGATATTCACAAATCATTTCTCCTATGTAAAAGACATTAAGAAATAATTTGAAAAAAAGGAATATCCGTCATTTTGAATCGCCATTTTAACTTTAAACTTACAGCTGCACCATCATTCAATTGTAGAACTGTGAGATGTAGAGGAAAAATAAAAATCTGCAGTGTATTTGCAAATGTAAAATCCTGAACAAAAAAGAATAAAGAAACAATTATAGACAAATAAATCAGAGAAAATTTGAATTATCTGTAAAAATGGCTAAATTTTCTGAGTTAAACTAATAATGTTAGCATTTTATAGTATGTTTTTATAGTTTTATTACTCATAGTCAGATAATCACTCATAACTTCTCCATTTATAGAAAATAAGAAAAATTGGATGTCCGCCATTTTGAATCGCCATTTTGACCCCTTTAACGCCATTTTCATGAAGGCCAGCATATTTTTTCGGATTCAGCATGCTCGAATTAGGGTGTAAAACTATGCTGGACCAAATAATAATTATTTGCCGTTAGAAGTATTTTTTTCTATAAATCGGACCAGACTAATGTAAGAAATGTATATTTTTATAAATAATAAGCAGGTGGTTAATGAAGTGACCTGGATAATCACCTCTTTGGTTTTCAGTTCTTTACATATCAAAATTGTACATTGATACCGTGTTTAAATTTAAATCATGTACATGTAACATTGTACTTACTGAAAATACCACGAACAACATTTCTGTTAAAAAAATCACTCGACATATTATCAACTGGTAAATAAAAAAATAACTATAGAATGATGCTTTAAGAAAAAATAAACCCTTTTTCACGCCTTTTTCCCCTTTACAAAGATAAATCCTACCACATTAGAGTTCCAAATGACAATGAAGAATAAACGATCTGTGAACATTTATGCAAGCTGAACGCTGAAAAAGCAAACGGTGAACGCTCCATGAACGGTGGACGCCAGCGCATGGTGAACTCTAAACACAAAAATTTAAACGAACGCTTAACGAATAGTGCGCGAATTGAATAATGGAAAATACTAATGTTTCAGGGATTGTTTTGTTTATTATCGTTCTCTAGGGATATCATAAATTAACATAATTCCACATTTGTGTCTTAAAAACAAAGATATTTATCCTTTTCGTAGGTTTTTGTTACATTATGATTTCCTAAGTGTTATTTAACATCAGTTATTATGATTTGTTTTTATTACAAGACAATGTTCAGAACCAATTTACAATGACTTTACTCAGCACTGTTAAGGCTTACTATAAGAAAATGCGTCAGATAACGGACTAGTTTAAAGTCCTTCAAAATAGGGGAAACCTAAAAAAAAAAGCAGAGCAATCTCAATTTGTTTTCATTGAATGTTAAGTTTATAAACTTAAAAAATTTTGGTGAAATTTCCATTTCAGCTCTGTTTCATAAGTATTTGGTATTTAAAAGGTTAAAAAAGGGGCAGTAGTCATGGTTGTTTGAATGCCCCTTTTTGTTGAAGGGGACAGTGTCATTTTAAGTACGCTGTCAAAATTCTTTAAAAAACAAAACTGATATATTCCTTGTGATATATTTGCAGTGTATCGAGTGTAATTGAAAAAAAGGATGTGCGAGAAATTGGTTTTCCTAATGCTTTGCAAACATAGAATTTTTAAATACTGGGTAGAAATTTGGTAGTGGCAGAGGATATATACATTATCAAGAATTGGCAGTGGACAATAAAAAAAGGTTTTATAAGAAAAAAAAGGGATGATTCACATATCCTTCTTTTGCTTGTTTATATTTTTCATAAAAAGAGAAAATTTATCTTGAAAGAAGTTTGGCCTAGATGAGAATCTGGGGGGAAAAAAATTAAGAACAAATTGAAATAAGATACAGTAGCATTGAATTGAAGAAAATATAAAAGAATCAAATTTGTCATCCTCTTTGATTTTTTCACAAATCAGCACAAAATGTTGTAGGCATGATACATTAAATTTTTAATAACAAAATCTTTGTAAAAAATCTACAGAAAAAAAAAAGTTTAATAAAAAAATTTTTAAAAACTTACAGTGTCTGTAAATTTGGCATTCCATTAAAGGTGTTGTTGAAATGGTGGTTATTTTTTGGAATATAGGATCTAAATTATATTTTGTCAAAAATTCATTCAAGTATTTTTTTCCCCAAAACAATCGCTTTATGTAGAAACAAATTTTCGTGGGGATAAAATTTCGTTGATTTGTCATCAAATGTAGTTTCGTGGGCATTTAATTTGTTGTTTTAGAGTTTCCCTTCAATATATAGTATAAAAAATTTTGTGTGGGATTTAATTTCGTTGATAATTGTTAACAACGAAATAAAAGAATTTAATCCCCCCAAAGAATATTTGTGCTTTTACAGTATGTTGATCTAACTCAATCAACATATTTTTTAAATATAAAATCGAATTTCGAGGTAGGTTATATTATCAATTATGGGTCTTTTTGGGGTTGAAATGGTTTGTTATTCGCCTCGGGCAATATGGTTATTTTTCTGGTGAATAACAAACCATATTAAAACCAAAAGATCAAATTGTTTTATTACATAGTCGGGGTTTTAGATAAAAATTGAAGGCTGTATGACGACACCATTTTCATTTGCGATCTTCTATTCGAATGCATGGTAAAATGTATATTGATCTTGTATTTCATTTACTTGCTAAAATATGTAATAACGATCTTCTGTAGTGTATATTATCTTGCCTACCATTATTGTTTTTGTTTATGTTTTATGTCTTTATGTTTTGTGTTTGTTTTTGTTTGCCGTTTCATATTAATATTGGTTTTCTTTCCTTTTTTCCCATAACAAATACAATATAAAAAATGAAAACGAACCAGGTTTTTTTTTTTTTCCAACAAATAAATCGTTACTCTGTGACATTCATATCGGGGGAAATTTTTTTTTTTTTCTTTAGACCTACTATAGAAATAGGTAATATTTTGCGGTTGGTTACGGGTCAAAAATTGCTTAAAGAGATTAATAAATTCATTCAAAAAACCCCCCCATTTTTTAAATTTTTATAGCATTTCAAAGAAAGTTCGGGTACATTGTTGTTACTCATGTCTGTCCGCTGCCGCCCGTCCGTCCGTCTGTCACACTTTTCTTACCTGAACTCCTCTTAAATTTTACACAGTAGCCTAATATCTTTTGGGAGATGGTTGGTGGTGTATGTAGATGTGCATAAGGTTTCGGAATTTTGTTTTCCCCCGGGGGTCAAAGGGGGTTTGGAAAAATAGTTTTTCATGAAAAAGCCCCGTTTCCCTGAACTCCTCTTACAATTTACACAGTAGCCTAATCATCTTTTGGGAGATGGTTGGTGGTGTCATGTAGATGTGCAGAAGGTTTCCCCGGGGGGTCAAATGGGGGTCGAAAAATGACATTTTTTATGCAAAAAACCCGCTCTTCCCTGAACTCCTCTTACATTTTACACAGCAGCCTAATCATTTTTTGGGGAGATGGTTGGGGGTTCATGTAGATGTACAGCAGGGTTTTTGAATTTTGATTTGCTTAATTGGGGGTCAAAAATGACATCTTTTATGCAAAAAGCCCCGTCTTCCCTGAAGTCCTTAACATTTTACCAGTAGCCTAATCATCTTTGGGGAGATGGTTGGTGGTGTCATGTAGATGTGCAGTAAATTTTGGAATTTAGATTTTGTTGGGGGGGTCAAATGGGGGTCAAAAATACTTTTTTATGAAAAAACCCCCGTTTCCCCTTCTTACATTTTACACAGTATTCTAATTATCTTTGGGGAGATGATTGGTGGTGTCATGTAGATGTGCAGAAAGGGTTTAGAATTTTGATTTTCCTGGGGGGAAAAAGGGGGTTGGGAAAAAGGACGTTTTTTATGCAAAAAGCCCCGCTTCCCTAACTGCTCTTACATTTTACACAATAGCCTAATTATCTTTTGGGAGATTGTTGGTGGTGTCATGTAGATGTGCAGTAGGGTTTTGGAATTTTTGATTTTGCCGGGGGGGGTAAAAGGGGGTGAAAAATACGTTTTTTATAAAAAGCCCTATCTTCCCTAATCCTTTTTAAAAGCCCTAATCATCTTTTGGGAGATTGTTGGTAGTGTCATGTAGATGTGCAGTAAGGTTTTGGAATGTTGATTTTTTCCCGGGGGGGGACAAATGGAGGTCAAAAATGATGTTTTAAAAATGTCTTAAATCACTTCTTTAAAACTAAGCGAAATACAAATTAAAAAGGATGGAGGTCAAGGTCACAGGAAAGCAAGGGAAGTTTTGATGCAGTTAGTAGCTTCACTAATACATATCAGCATATATGCTTGATAAAAATTTTGAATGATTTAATAAAACTAGAAACTTTTTTTTTAAAAAAGAGAGGTCAAAGGAAAGGTTGGGGCCAAAATGTTGTTGCAGTTGTAAAGCTTACATAATATGAATTTACTATTAGCATATAAGTTTGATAAAACTATAATTAATGGTTTATTTAAAACTTAGAAAAACACATATTTTAAAAAGTGAGGTCAAGGTCAAAGGAAAATTCAAGGTAAAAATAAGTTGATGTATTAATACTCTCAGGGTATGACATGTATGAGCATATGGAGTTTGAAAAACATATCGTGAAGGGTTTTATTCAAAACTGATCTAGACATTAATTTTAGAAAAATGAGCAGAGTTCAAGGTTACAGGAAAGGTCAAGGTTAAAAAAGGAAACATTGTCAAGCTTACATCAGTATGTATCATATGTGAAGTTTCATTACACAACTTGAATGGTTTCTTTAAAATAAAGCTAAACACTAATTTTAAAAAAAGTTAAGTGAGGGTCAAAGGAAAAGGGAAAATAAAAATTTCTGCAGTTGGATATTTACATTAGTATGCATCAACATATGGACTTTGATAAAAATATCTAGAAAGTTTCTTTGAGCCCGATGGAAAAACAGATGGAAGGGTGGAGGACGGACATGACAAAACTATACATGTATTCCCAATCATGGTGTGGGATAAAAAAAAATCTACATTATATGAGGATGTTTCCATCTATCAAAATTATACAAGCAAATTCAAAGAATTGTGGGTTTTGCTTTTTTGTTTTAGTGAATGGGATGCCATAATTTATGGCAGATTGTGTGTCAAATATGCACCTCTATCATATATTTATTTTTGAAAATTTGGGCAAAGGGGAAAATCATAGCATGCTCTGTAACATTTTGATGCAGGTAATGTACATGTCAAAATGAAACCCATCCTTTAATAAAAATTATATATACGTCAATATAATATTTTTGAAAATAGGTTAAAATTTAGGTAAGGGCACAGAGTAAAAATTATGATATATTTAGAAAATCTTTTCCATGTTTTAAACATGTATAATTTGAATCCCTTTTTTTTCTCTTTCAAAATCATCAATTTAAAAAGTTATTTTTTGGAAAGCAGGTAAAACTTTAAGGTCAAGATCTAACTTGGGTTAAAAAATCATAGTATATTTAGAAAATTTTGTGGTAATGTACATGTGAATATGAAAGCACTATCTCTTATTATTCAAAAGTTATGACCAAGGTTAAATTCATTGTGACAGATACACATACTACCTGTAATAAGATGGACAGACTGACAGACAAATGAGATTTGATGCCCCTCCCTTTCCCCCAAAAAGGGGGGGAAAATGCCCCGCTGTTCTTAGAAAAAATTTATGATGAAAAAAATCCCCTGCACATTTCTTTAAACCCAAAACAAATTTTTTTTTGTCATTTTGTTTGTTGTTAAAAATCCCTCTCAGGAATTTTTCACTAAATGGAGACACCACCACTTGAAAAATGATGAGGACAAATTAGATTTGAGGTCAACATTCATTTTAGGAGTTTACTAAATGCAGTAGGTTTGAAACAAAATGTTTAAGTTATTTTGTAAAAGAAGTTAAAATTGTTTCACTCCATTGTTTAAGCTTTATTTCAATGTAAAATACGGACGTCATTTTTTTCTACTGCGTAAATGAGTTATATTTTGGACATTTTATTAAATTATCAAATTTAAAAAAAATTACATTAACAACCTAGTATCATGAAATGTAACCAAGGTAATGGTAAGTATGAAACCCAGAAAAGTTAATTCTAAATATTTCTATTTTCTTGATTTTCATTGGCGTAACAGGAGAGACAAAAACTCGTGGGGTACACCTTTTTGTCTTCATATTTCAAGATGAGCTTATTTAAGACAATTTTAGTGTTTTTATGGCATTTATTATGAATAGTTTAAGGCATACAAGGAAAAAAATGAAAAGAAAATGATCAACATATGCCATAAATCACTTGTTAATTCAATGGAAAGGAGTGTAGGACATCACAAAATGTGCTAATTTGAGCTATTATCAATGTATTTTTTCTTTAAATATATCACACAGCTATAAAATTAATATTCTGCCAACTACAGAATAATGTATTCTGAATAGTGATGTGAAAATTTATATTATTTTTACTTCATATACTTTTTTATCGGCTTGTGACCAAAATTTTGGCGATTTTTGATAATGACTCATACACCAATCTATTTGTCTCATAACATTCTCCCTTTTTCATCTTTCCATTTAATTTTGAAGTGCTACGGATATATGATTTAAATCACTTTCATTTACAGTTACATGCCAAGAAAACCTACGCATTCTATCCGGAGAGCGAACTCAATAAAAGCTGAATTAACGTTAATCTGTGATTCTTCCCCAGGGAGATGTGCGGAAGGCAATTAATGTCAGCAGTTTTGAGGGAGGGATCTTAAGTTTTACTGGATTTAAAACATAGGTTCAAAATTAATTATTTAGAAGCATTTGCACCCATTTTTTTTTTGGGGGGGGGGGTTCATCTAAATCAAATACTGTTAAAAAAGTAAATTAAAGAAAAAAAAGTTAAAGAATTAATAATTATCGAAAACTAATTCTTCAGTTGAAATAAGCTGTCTTCCATTTTTTTTTTTTACGTATTTCCATATATAAATATTTTTTTCCTTAGTATAAATTAACCTCGGGTACGATGAACTTGGTAGTTGTGTAGTACCACGCGTCGAATGATTGGGAAAAGGGTACCAATTTTCCCAGGCATCCTTTCCTTGTTAAACAAGAGGGAAGAGGAGTAATAAATGGGTAGGGTACATGTATCACACCAGTAATCGACCAATAAAAATGAACTTAGTAAAATGTAGGTCCATACATATAAAATTGATTTTCCTTTCTTTTGAGACGTTTTTCTATTTTATTCCAAGCCACTTTTGCAGCTTTGGTACCCGTGCGTAGTAAATTTTATGTCATTTTTAAACAAATAAAGTTTTTGACAGGAACTATTTTTCCGGGCATAGGAGGTTACTTCCTGCGGTGCAATCGGGATGTATAAACACATTTAAAACACATGGATATTGAGAGAAGCTGTGATTGCAGATTGAAAAAAATCAGAAAATGTCGTGTAAGTACCGTTTTGTGTGTGTGAGGATGTGTCAGCTAGTGTGACAGGTAATGTTTAATACCTCCTTCAAAATTTTTTTTTTTCAAGTAAACAAATATATATACCTGTTTTTGTTTTTAAAGATTATTAATCTATATGGAATTTTATAGTAAAAACAATTACCGATGTATCCAAAAGTAACCTGATTGGCCATGTTTAATATTTTCTTTTTCTGTAAAAATTTCACTGATAGAAATAAATGATGAAATGTATCAAGTTTTTTTTTCTGTAACTAAGAAAGCTGAAAACCTAGGATCTACTCCGAAAAATTTCCCTAAATTTCTTCCAGCTTTGGGGAAATGGGTGATTTGATCAAATTTCATTTATTAACTTTATCGCTGCGTAAACCGGGGGAGATTTCTTGGCATGTGTTTTGGTTTTCACTCCTTATATCGTAAGTGGTATAACGATATCCATGACAGCTTATAAAAAAAATGTTTTCTAATTAATAATCCATTTATATAGAATACATCTTCCTACACAGGAATTGACAGTTACGGCATGATCTTTAATTCTCAGATAATATGTGTTGTACATGAAGGAAAACTATCTTGTCTTTTTTCAAGGTCTAACATAATTCCAATGACCGCTAGCCAAGTCTAAAAACCTAGCAGGTTGTTTCTAAGAAGTCACATTTTTAAAAAAAGGGTATGGATCTTAAGGGAATATTTATTAATTTGCAGCTGTCAATGATGAATCTTATCTTCCACACTTTTTGGTTCCCAAAATGATTGTTATATTCCAAGAATGGGTAACGGTACTATTATAACTAGATTGTTTATCAGTTAATATCATTTTATATAAACATTATCGGTCTTTACTTTGTAAGCTTTGATCTGATGCTCACATTAAGATTCATTTAAACCCTGTTTCCAATTGTTCAGAGGTCTGGTTCTAATATAACCCCAAAAGGTTTATTTTCTCGTGAATTGTTTTAAAATGTACGTATATTTCAATATTACTGAAAAAAATGAAAGAAATGAATACTTTAATTTGTAAATAATAAGCAGGAGGTTAATAAAGTGACCGGGATAACATCTCTCTGGTTTTCGGTTTTTGACATATCAAAATTGTACATCGACGTATCCGTACATGGTGATACCGTATTTAAATTTAAATCATGTATTTGTAGCATTGTACTTACTGATTATACCATGAACAACATTTTTGTGAAAAAAATAATTTGACAAATATACACAGGTAATTTAAAAATGAAAAAAATGAACGATGATACTTAGAAAAAAAAAAACCCTTTTTTTCACGCCTTTTCCTATTTACAAAGATAAATCCTTCCACATTAGAGTTCCAAATGACAATGAAGACTGAACGATCTGTGAACATGTATGAAGCTGAACGTAAAAAAGCGAACGGTGAACGCTCCATGAACGGTGGACGCCGCGCATGGTGAACTCTAAACGCAAAACTTTGAACAAACGCTTAACGAATAGTGCACGAATAAAATAATGGAAAATACAAATGTTTCAGGGATTGTTTTGTTTACTATCGTTTTTGGGGTATCATGAATTAAATTATTCCACATTTGTGTCTTTAACACAAAGAAGTTTTATCCTTTTCGTAGGTTTTTGTTACATTATATTTCCTAAATGTTATTTTACATCAATTATTATGATTTTTTTTTTTACAAGACAATGTTCAGAACCAATTTACAATTACTCTACTCAGCACTGTTAAGGCTTACTATGAGAAAAGGCGCCAGATAACGGACTAGTTTAAAGTCCTTCAAAATACGGGAAACCTAAAAAAAAAAAAGCAGAGCAATCTCAATTTGTTTGCACCGAATGTTTACTTTATAAAGAAAATATTGATGAAATTTCCATTTCAGCTCTCGTTTCATAAGTATTAGGCTATTTAAAAGCGTTCATAATAGGGACAGTAGTCATGGTTGTTTAAATGTCCCTTTGGTTGAAGAGGACAATGTCATACTAAGTACGCTGTCAAAATCCTTTAGAAAACAAAACTATATATTCATTGTGATATATTTGCAGTGTATCAGAGTGTTAACTGAAAAAAATGATATAGGTGTTACTACGATGATTTGCAAACATATAGTTGTAAATACAAAAGTAGGACACGTGGTCATTTGTGGAAATTAATTATTAAGAACTGGCAATAGACCATGAAACTAAAATTCTTTATCAAAAGAAACTAAAATGAGTTCACAAATCCTTCTTTTGTTTGTTTACATTTTTCAGTTGTCAGAAAAAATTCATCTTGAAAGCAGTGGGCTTGGAAGAAAATGAGAATCTCAGAGGGTCAAAAAGTAAGAAACATTTTAAATTAAGATAAGATGACACAATACCATCAGAAGCATTAGAATTGAAGAAATTTATAAAAGAATTGGGTACATCCTACTAAATATTTTAAGAATTGGTAGGGAAAGAAAGTAGTGCAGAGAAAATTACAAGTTCCTTAATTTGCAGACTTGCATAAAAAAAAAATTGGGTAAATGCACTGAACTGAGCCTCACATTTATTGATAAGAAGTATCTTTCCTACCAAAAAAGCTTGGCAAATGTAATTCATCAAGAAGGTATACCGAATTATTCTGTATATAATAACGCCTGTGAGAAATCTGAAATTCCCGTATTTTCACTTTCGTTTTTAGAGGTTCCCGCAGACAGACGCATTTTGCCGGAAAACGAATCTGACATGCCACCTCGAGATTTTAACCAAACAAAGACAAATTGATGTGCTTTGTTTTAAGGGGTCACTCACCATAACAAAAAATTATTATAGTTAACTATAGTTTTCTATATAGTTTAAAATAAATGTTAACTTTGACACTTTGAAACTTTTGATTTACTATAGTGATAACTTTGACACTTTGAAAAAACTTTGACGAAAACGGACACTTTAAAAAACTTTGGGGAAAATTTGACACTTTGAAAAACTTTATCGAAAACTTTCATACTTTGAAAAACTTTGGCGAAAACTTTGACACTTTGAAAAACTTTGGCGAAAACTTTGACACTTTGAAAAACTTTGACATTCTGAAAAACTTTATCGAAAACTTTGATACTTTGAAAAAACTTTATCAAAAGCTTTGATACTTTGAAAAACTTTATCGAAAACTTTTACACTTTGAAAAACTTCATCAAAAACTTTAACACTTTGAAAAACTTTAACAAAAACTTGGATACTTTATCACTTTGAAATAAATTATCAAAAACTTGACACTTTAATAAACTTTATGGAAAACTTTGACACTTTAAAATACTTTTCGGAAAACTTTGACACTGAAAAACTTTTTCGAAAACTTAGATACTTTGAAAAACATTATCGAAAACTTTGACACTTTGAAAAACTTTATCAAAAACTTTGATACTTTGAAAAAATTTATCGAAAACTTTGACACTTTGAAAAAATTTGACAAAAACTTTGCCACTTTCAAAAACTTTATCGAAAACTTTGACACTTTGAAAAACTTTATCAAAAACTATGACACTTTGAAAAACTTTATTAAAATCTTTAACACTTTGAAAAACTTTGGCGAAAACTTTTACACTTTACTTGCTATAATTAACTATAGCATTTTTTGCTAGGGAACTTCTGACCGAAAATTAGAGACATCGATATGAGAAGGATAGTTAACATTGTCGACTATGGGAAATCAATTAGTGGACTGTACCAAATGAAATTTTTCACCCTCTTTATACTTTTTTCACGAATCCCCACAAAAAAAGGTAGGCCTGATACATTAAATTGGGGATTGGCTAACAGATGACTTTTTAAAAAAAATCTGACAGACGAAAAATAAATGTTTAAAAACTTACAGTTCTTGTAAATTTGGCATTAAATTAAAGGCATTTTCTGAAATGGTGCTTGTTGGAATATAAGTATCAGAAATTATATTTTGTCAAAAATTCATTGATTATCTATCCACAAACAATGCTTTATTTCCATCTAACTGAATTTAACATTTTATATATATATATATATATATAGATATATTAAAATATATATATATATATATATTATATATATATATATATATATATATATATATATATATATATATATATATATATATATATATATATATATATATATATATATATATAAATTGAACTCTTAAAGGTAGGTTATATATAAAACTCTGTTATTATTATTGCATTAATAACTTTAAAAATATTAAGTTTTTCGTGAAATATATTTTTATGATATTGAAAATTTCAACAATTAACTTTGAGATTTTAACCATTCATGGTAGCTCAGTCCGTAGAGCGCTTGCTCCGTGATGGGAGGTGTGAGTTCGTGTCTCGGCCGCGACTGACCTAGTCGTGAAAGTGGGTAGCAACTGTTCCTTCGCCATGCGCTCAGGCACTTTCAGTGAAAGTTGCGGGTCTTCGGATGAGACCTTCAAAACCGAGGCCCCGTGTAAGCGGCAGGCGTTGCACGATAAAGATCCCTCACTGCTCAATGGCCCTGAGTGCCGAGTAAAGGTAAAAATTTGAAGCCCTTCACCGGCATACGGTGACTCTTCATATGAGGAAAA